>NC_080571.1:121328015-121633560 GCF_030247185.1 Malaya genurostris | reverse complement strand
GTGTGTGTGTGTGTGTGTGTGTGTGTGTATGTGTGTGTGTCATAAAAGGTCTCATATTCATATACAAAGTTTCTGAATATAATTTGGATCCGACTTCCGGTTCCGGAATTACAGTGTGCTATGCACCAAAAATGTGAAAATAATGCATTAAAAATGTGAAAATAATGTCACTCACTTTTCTCGAAGATGACTGAACCGATTTTTACAAACTTACATTCAAATGAAAGATATCACGATCCAATACAAAATTCCTGAATTTTATTTCGATCCGACTTCCGGTTCCGGAATTACAGGGTGATATGCACCAAAAATGTGAAAAAATGCATTAAAATTGTGAAAATAATGCCACTCACTTTTCTCGGAGATAGCTTAATCCATTTTTACAAACTTAGATTCAAATGAAAGGTTTCATGGTCCCATACAAAGTTCCTGAATTTCATTTCGATCAAACTTCCGGTTCCGAAATTACAGGGTGATATGCACAAAAAAATGTGAAAATAATATTACTCTTTTTTCTCGGAGATGGCTGAACCAATTTTTACAATCTTAGATTCAAATGAAACGTCTTATGGTCACATACCAAGTTCCTGGATTTCATTTGAATCCGACTTCCGGTTTCGGAATTACAGGATGATATACATAAAAAATGTGAAAATAATGAATTTAAAATGCGAAAATAATGTCACTCGCATTTTTAATTCACAAGCTTAGATTCAAATGAAAGGTCTTAAGGTCTCATACAAAGTTCCTGAATATCATTTAGATCCGATTTCTGGATCTGGAATTACAGGATGATATGCACCAAAAATATGAAATTAATATCACTTTATTTCCTCGAAGATGGTTGAACCGAGTTTAGAAAACTTTGATTTAAACTAAAGGTTTCATGGTTCCAAACAAGGTTCCGGAATTTCATATGTATCCAACTTGGTAAGGTGATATGCACCAAAAATCTGGAAATAGCGCATTAAAAATGTGAATATAGTGTCACTCACTTTACTCGGAGATGGAAGTTCTTAAGATGCCATAAGAATATTCAAATTTTCATTCGGGTAAAACTTCTGGTTCCGAAGATAGAGTGCTCAGTATGAAAACATCAATTTCAGGAATACTTTGTTCATAAGCTAACTCATTATATTGGCTAGTGATTTTCCCGAGTTTGCAGACCATGAGACTCTGACATTGATAATCCCACAAAAGGTTTGCTGAATTTTAGCCAAGTCCGACCGGTACATTTTTTTCCAAAATTCGAATCGTCATAGAGAATCGTAAAAAATGTGTAGGTCATATTAGTGCATGGTTGAATGAACCGAATGTCACTATGCCGATATTCAGTTTTCGGTTCCGGGAGTACCGGCAATAATAATCAAATATGATAAAATGGAGCTCACTTCACTTTCTCATATATGATTGAATAGATTTCCATTAACTTAAATTCAAATGTAGTGTATCAATGTAGTAGTATTATGCAACAGAAATCTTCAAAACTATTTTCTAAACTTTTTTGAGTTGTAGTATTTCGTGGAATTTCTGCTGTAATATACAGGAGAAAATAAAAATGAGAAAGGCATTATTACACCACTAGGTGGATTAAAACTGGTTTTTCTAAATGGAATTGCCTGCTACAAAATAAATGAGTGAATAGGATTTAGACAAAACAACTGATTCATTGTAATGACATATTCTATAAAATATATCAAATCATTTTAAATCACCAAATAAAGCTAAACATTAACCAGGTAAAGGGCGCTTCTTCATTGTTTATTATTTGCACATTATGGAAAAAATGTTAATTGCTTATATTGGTTGTTCTGGGCAGCCGGCTACTGATAAAAGAATATTAATTTATCAAACAAACAAGTATTTTCATACTATTTATTCAATATACCGATCTATGTTAACTCTTTTAATTAATTTCTGTGCCAACCTCAAGCGTAAGATCTACTCCAACGATTTTTTCGCGAAAACTAAGAAGGAATAAATAAAACGAAGAAAGAACTCAAAACATGCCTACACGCATGTTTTCGTCCGCCAGGGCGAATGTTTCCGCTAACTGCCGGCAGGCCGCTTGCAATGGTGTAGAATTTTTTACAAGTAAGCTAAAAAGATTACCTGCCATGGGAAATTCATCAAAACAAATATCTATCTTAGCTTTATTTTCATAGCCATTCGAAAAAAATCCATTTTTATTGCAAACGTTAGAGATCAAATTAATATCAAAATTACGAGATACTGAAATTATCACGCATATCATAAGTTCATATTTTCATGCCTGAAACATTTTGTAATGTTGTTCTATTTGCAAGCGTTGCATGTCTTTTACTTTATTTTTATGTGCTTGAATAATTTTTTTAACAGATTAAGGTCTACCAGAAACTAAAGGTTTCATGGTTCCAAACAAGGTTCCGGAATTTCATATGTATCCAACTTGGTAAGGTGATATGCACCAAAAATCTGGAAATAGCGCATTAAAAATGTGAATATAGTGTCACTCACTTTACTCGGAGATGGAAGTTCTTAAGATGCCATAAGAATATTTAAATTTTCATTCGGGTAAAACTCCTGGTTCCGAAGATAGAGTGCTCAGTATGAAAACATCAATTTCAGGAATACTTTGTTCATAAGCTAACTCATTATATTGGCTAGTGATTTTCCCGAGTTTGCAGACCATGAGACTCTGACATTGATAATCCCACAAAAGGTTTGCTGAATTTTAGCCAAGTCCGACCGGTACATTTTTTTCCAAAATTCGAATCGTCATAGAGAATCGTAAAAAATGTGTAGGTCATATTAGTGCATGGTTGAATGAACCGAATGTCACTATGCCGATATTCAGTTTTCGGTTCCGGGAGTACCGGCAATAATAATCAAATATGATAAAATGGAGCTCACTTCACTTTCTCATATATGATTGAATAGATTTCCATTAACTTAAATTCAAATGTAGTGTATCAATGTAGTAGTATTATGCAACAGAAATCTTCAAAACTATTTTCTAAACTTTTTTGAGTTGTAGTATTTCGTGGAATTTCTGCTGTAATATACAGGAGAAAATAAAAATGAGAAAGGCATTATTACACCACTAGGTGGATTAAAACTGGTTTTTCTAAATGGAATTGCCTGCTACAAAATAAATGAGTGAATAGGATTTAGACAAAACAACTGATTCATTGTAAAGACATAATCTATAAAATATATCAAATCATTTTAAATCACCAAATAAAGCTAAACATTAACCAGGTAAAGGGCGCTTCTTCATTGTTTATTATTTGCACATTATGGAAAAAATGTTAATTGCTTATATTGGTTGTTCTGGGCAGCCGGCTACTGATAAAAGAATATTAATTTATCAAACAAACAAGTATTTTCATACTATTTATTCAATATACCGATCTATGTTAACTCTTTTAATTAATTTCTGTGCCAACCTCAAGCGTAAGATCTACTCCAACGATTTTTTCGCGAAAACTAAGAAGGAATAAATAAAACGAAGAAAGAACTCAAAACATGCCTACACGCATGTTTTCGTCCGCCAGGGCGAATGTTTCCGCTAACTGACGGCAGGCCGCTTGCAATGGTGTAGAATTTTTTACAAGTAAGCTAAAAAGATTACCTGCCATGGGAAATTTATCAAAACAAATATCTATCTTAGCTTTATTTTCATAGCCATTCGAAAAAAATCCATTTTTATTGCAAACGTTAGAGATCAAATTAATATCAAAATTACGAGATACTGAAATTATCACGCATATCATAAGTTCATATTTTCATGCCTGAAACATTTTGTAATGTTGTTCTATTTGCAAGCGTTGCATGTCTTTTACTTTATTTTTATGTGCTTGAATAATTTTTTTAACAGATTAAGGTCTACCAGAAGTTAATCAAACTTAGAGATATTTTATAACGTATGCAGTTGAATTCAAATGTAGAAAAGAACTCTGATATGGACAACGTTGAGGATGCTGCCCACCGCAACAGCAAAGATAAAATCGTTTCAATGGCACGATTGAAAAGATACGTTGTCGTTTGTGTAAATAAAGATAACGTAGCTGCTCTGTTTTCTTTTTGTTTTCATACTAACTTACACTTATGTTTGTCAGTGGTATAATCGTTGCGTTCTTATACAGTTTACGTCTAATGAAGCGTGTTAAGAAACACAAACTGTCTTTACTATCGAGAATTTTCATGAAGTGCTTAGAATATTTGTTATTATGTGTTACTGCAATAAAATAATTCGTATATTATTTTATAGGTATGTACCTCCAATTACCGCATCAAGCCCCAATCTTCCAGAAACTCCGGAGGAAATTTCTGTTGAATTGAAGAAACAAGAGAGTTTACTAGCACAAATACACACAGAGATGAATGCTGGATTCGTGACAAAAAAACGCGAGGAACAGCTGTGGGAAGTCCAACGTATTATTACACAACTAAAGGTATTGTTTAGGAGTTAATATTGACTTCAACTTATTTTTGTCAATCATTTTTTAGCGTAAACTAAGGTCCTTCGAGAAAAAATCAGATTGCCCACATAAAGGTTTGGATGATACTGTAGACGGGGATATCTCGATCGATTTGAATAAGGCGAAACTGTCTTGTTCCGATGACGAATCTTCTATAAAAACAGTTACGGGAGTATCTACTGAATCAGCCACGAACACCGATGCAAAAAATACTCCTCAAGAAACACCAGAAGATGTAGGTCTAGTTGAGCAGAAATTAAATACAGTTGAATCTCCTGTTCAAGTTATGATTCAGGATCGGTTGGATACTCGTAGCTCTGGTAGTTCAGAACAAGCGAATATAAGTGACCAAGTTACTGTTTCTGACAACGGATTTATGTTACTCCCAGAAAACCACCCCGACTACTTAATGTTGATTAGGTTGCAACTTGAAAATCAAGAGCTATTGAATTGGAAGGCTCAACTTCAGGCACGTATCAACGCAGAGCGGGCCGAAATTGTCCGTATGAAGCGTTTGTTGATTTCAGATAATGGTATCGCTAATGATCCGAGTAGTTTGGACTGTATTGTTAGTGATAACGAGGACTATGAAAGATTGGTTGCACATTATGCGAAAGAAAATGCACTCCTGGAACAGAAACGACAGATACTTGCGAAAGAAATTTTTGAAGAAAACAAGGCCTTAATTCAAATGCAGGTTGAACTAGCGCTAAACCGTTATAAAATTTAAGAAAGCTGCAATTATCTGTAATCTCTCTACATATTATGTATGCAGTTTGCATAATAGTGTATTTGTGTATAATAAATGTGTTATCGTTGGAAGATATATAATGTAATTTTATAGTTGGATTCTATTCGAAAAATCACTTTTCTCACGTCTCTTGAATTAGCAAATTCGCTTACTGGTGGCTTTACTCACGAGGAAAGATTTCCAACACCGCACTAAGTTATGTGAGATTTTTGTCATTACATAGTAATATTAGGAAGAAGCAGCTTTTTGAGAAGCCGTACTGTTGCTGGTTGATTCTAGTGACGTTTTCGTCGAATAAGTTGATTATTCCAAGTTTGTTTGTTGTTAATTTTTCCTTGGACATATCACATGACTAATAGCGAAGGTTTTAATGAATAACGGAAATGATAAGAGCCTTAAAGACATTAAAGCGTTGAAGAGCTTCCGTCAAGGATAGCTTGTTGGACAAAATATTTGAAATACACAAAGTAGTGTCGGAGTCACCTCTAGCAACGGTGCGTATTTTCAGAGAGAACTTTGATAGTTATTTGAGGGAAAAATAATTTTAACAACAGAAAAACGTTTTAGATTTATGGGAGAGTGCTTAAAAACCAACTAAGTATATGAACATCGTTTAAGTATTCTAAGAGAAATCTGGCTTGGAATTTTTTTTATCATTATTTCCGGTACTTCAGGAACTGGAATCCAGGGATCAGTATAACCAAAAACGGTTCGTATGGACATCAACTAATATGACCTATAAATTGGAACTTCGGTGAACGACTACAACAGTTGAAGGCGGGGAAAAATAATAATACTAATAACATAATAATACTAAGTGGATTAGTTGAGCTCAACTTACAAGATTTTCTGTAATTCTCGAACCGGAAGTCGGACTCGGGCAAAATCCAGCAATTTTTTTATAACACTTTATAGTTCTTTTATTTAAATTAGAGTTTTTGAAAATGGGATTTGCCGTCTCTGAGAAAACGAAATGAGTTCTTTTTTGGAGTTTTTTACCAGCTAATAGGAGTTTGTTGGGTCATCGACTATCAAGATCTGCAAACTAGAGACACTTATTAGAACATTTTTAGAAATTCGCTACTCTCACATGGTCACTTACGAAAAAAGAACTGTTTAGAATCGAAAGTTGGATCTGAATAAAAATCATGAATTTATTATGACCTTCAAACCTTTAATTTGAATCTAAGATGATGGAAATCGGTTTAGCCATATTCGAGTAAAGTGAGTGGCATTATTCTCATTTGTTGATACATATATCTCTGTAATTTCGCAAACGGTTTCAGATGAAATGCAAGAACCTTTTATTGGAACATACCTTTCATTTGAATTTAATTTCGTGAAAATAGGCTAAGTAATCTTTGAGAACACTGAAATTATTTTCATTTAGTTGGTGCTTAGGCATTATTGAACTTTTGTGATGGATCTCCTAATATGAATAAAAATCGGTCATGTCAGTCAGATATGCATATATTGATTAACGTTATCACATTAAGATTTTCTTCTTTTCTGGGTTGATACACATATTTGAGGATTGTTATAAAATTTGTGCAAGTCGCTTCCAAATCTGAAGTAATCGTAAAAAAATCACAATTTGATAAACTCTGCTGATCGTTCCACAATCTTCTTTGCAATAAAACCTAAATACAAGCTTAAACTAATTGATAAATAATTAGATGCACAGTCATTACACAAACATTTAGATATAAAAACATTAACATACGGTACATTACTAGATGACCAACAATCACGCAAAGGCATTGTACTGTGAAACTTTTTCAAGAATTAGCTCGATATCTTTCTGGCAATCGATCCCAATGTCATGTAAATCTTTTTCAGAAAGTGTTACAAAAACTTCGAAATCGATTTCTTCCTCACTGAAGATGCCAATGTATTTGGAGAGGTTCATGTCTTTCAGGATGTTGGATACGGAGATTCTATGTTCAAGCTCTCGTTTTGCCAATGGTGTGGTCATGACAAACATCGTCTTTCGTCTCTCGTGGGCACTCATGATCGAAGGGCTACAAGCGTTTAAATAAATGTATTTATAATTATACATGTACACAGGCACAGAGCTGAATAATTTAATACTCGATATGCACAATAAATTAATTCAAATCAAATTTCACAATAATGATTATAAATTAAATTCTTGTAAAAAATGGTTGATTTAAATTAAAAAAAACTCACAGTTTAGATATTGGATACGTCGCGTTTGTTGATTTGGTTTTAGGAGTGTTCATCCGCGGTGATACTCGAAAGGTTTTGTTCATAGCAATTGGGGAGATGTCAGGAGATCGCATATTTTGCTCGTTGATAATTGGCGAAAAACTACGTTTTCGTGTGTTCGAATACTTCGCTTGCTTGTAGGACTCGAATGAAATATCAACAGCGGCCAGCGATTCTGGAGAATATTTGAAAATTTTTGGAGAAGGCTGTGGAGCAACATTCGCCGCTGAAATAATGCGGTAGTTTAGTAATAAACCAATCTACATATCAAGGCATTGTATTACCACGTGTTTTAAACATTTTGACACTAATCAATTAACAACAAAACGCACGATAACGATTGAAGTAGTTTCAATTGTCAAGAGCTGTCTTTTAAAGCAAGAAAAACTTAATAGTACTGGCAAGAATTTCTTTCTGCTATTGTCCACACAGGAAACAATGGAGACAATTCAAGTTTGGCAACATCGCAGAATTCTTTGCTATAATATAATATAATGCGATGTAATAGGGTTGGATTCAGTACTCGAATATGAAGATTGTGCACAAATGTCGAGTACTTGAAATGCATTTGAAATCTTTATGTTAAAAATTTTTGGTTTTCAATATTATGATATTATTCATAGATGTGAAATTTTCCATGTGAAAATATTTAGTTTGAAGAGCCTTTGGCACGCAAAACCTTTTTTGGTTATACCCAAGGCTCGTATTCGTACTGTATTCTACAGTATTGAACTGTATCTTCGTCCTAAATACAGTGTACTGTTTTTCTTATTAAATGTACTGTGTCCTTATCTGTACTGTATTTTTTCAATCGAAATGTGTTGTATTTTTCACATCGAAAATACAAAATTTACAAATTTACAAATTTACATGATACCTTTATCATATAGTTTTCTTTGATTCTTGAAAAAAAGCAGAAAAGTTAGTTTGTACATTAACTAGTATAACCTACAAAATGAAACTGTTCTCGAATCGGTTAGCAATTGGAATAGTTTTGAGCGGTTGCAATTAGAATAGTTTTGAGCCCAGTTTAGCATTTTGTACGTGTTTTGCTTCGACCTTTTAAGTGACGGTACAAAATTTTTAACATTCTTCACGTAATTCCGTATGTCGGATCCGGATGAAATTCAAGAGTTTTATATGAAACCAGAAGTAAAATCTTTGAAAAATTTACACACATTACATATATTATTCGATCTCGCAGAGCTGAGCCGAATGGTATACAACTCTGGGGGTTTCCTATCGGTTTTCTCAGCAATTCTATATGTTTCCTAAAAAAAGGCAAACATGTGCATCTCTACATTTTTTTGCTAGTCGTAACAATTTTCGAGATTTTATTTTTATCTCACGGTTAACATTTCTATCGAATGCAAGTGGTGTTCCAAGATATATGAACTCATTTAGGAGTTAACCAATTTATTGCATAGCGTACATAACTATTTTCATATTTCATTTTCAATTTGTCAGCGCGTAGCAGTTTATGTTGAACAGTTACTCCTCTAAGCAACATAAACCTTTAAACTGTTATGCACTGACGAGCCGAGGACGAAACATAAAGTATATAAAACGATAGAAATGCATAGAAACTGATATATTCCTAAATGACTATCACCCGAATCGGTCCATATATGCCGAAACACATTTTTGTTCGCAAGTCAGTTGCCTTCAGCGGTAAACTAAAAAAGAGTAAGCGACAGTTCAACATAAACCGTTATGCATTGTTGATTCGAAAACGATAGTGGAAAAAAATCTGTTGACTGTTGTGTTGTGTTTTATCTGGATCCGACTTCCAGTTCTGAAAATACAGAGTGATGAAAGTTACATAAATCTATCCGTCTTATAATTTACGGAACAAATAAGTACGAAATTTTCAAAACCGATTTTAAAACTATTTGAACTTGTAGGTCTGATTATTTGATGACCCTAATAACTGACTACGACTATGATGGTCACCGGGCTCCGACTAGGGAAGCAGATAGTCAGAAACTCCAATATGATACTTGCATCGATTTCTCATGAAATGTTACTGATAAAGACATAATCACACCACTAGGTGGATTAGGAAGAGTTTTTTTTGTATTTTCCTGTAGTTCTGGTACCAAAAGTCTGATCCGGACGAAAATCAGTAGCAATCTATGGAACCATACGACCATTCATTTGAAAGTTGTGAAAAGCGGTTCTATCATCTCTATGAAAGTTAAGTGAGTTCCAGTTTTGGGCTATTGACCACTACTTTCGGTACTTATGGATCCGGGAACTAAGAACCAATACATACGAAATCAAGTACAATATGCTAATTCAATTCCAATGATAATCAGTTCATATAGGGCTATTGTACCAATAGTAAGTAATTCAACGATTACTCGACTTTTAATCAATGAATTGTGATAAAATCGAGTACAATATCTTCGAAAATACAGCAGACAAAGTAGTTCGAAAATTATTCAATACTGCTATTATTTATCATTCAATACTGATATGCTATTAGCGAGTGCTACTATCTTCTTCTTACTCTTGAAGTCAATCTATCGAACAGAGACAACAGATCTTACTTTTACCATTATCGTATATAAGATGACCAGTAGAGCTGAGATGAATGGGGATACCGTTACCCTATAGAGTGTTTGAAAATAGTGCAACTTCAGATGATTTATTGTACCGTAGTGTTCAGTTTATCAGATATCGCGCTCATAGTTCTAGTAGTACTAGCATGAGCAGGGCGTTTTCCGCTGTCTTTCTTGGTGTAGTTTCATGAATGCAATGAGTTGCTTCGAATTTTCTCACGAGCGTCAGCCAAAATCCTTTTGTTGTTTCGATTTTTATTGTGGTGCGTGCGCAAGTCGGATTTTTGGATTGAGGTAGAAGAGAGAAAAATACGCACGCACACCACTGAGTGAGCAGAAGTAAGATGTCCATCATATGACATTTGTGCTTACGGCTATCACTGGAATATACCGCGAAAAAATTGAAATGTGTTATTAGTTTTCGGCACGGCACACATACAAAATAAAAAGTGTATTTTTACTGTTTCCTGCACAAGGAGAAAGATTGATATCCTGTTTTCTGGATTTTTGTAACGTTTTAGGATAGACACTAAAACCTGTTCTATGTGTAACTGCATTTCTCAAAAGTGAGCAATAAATATAACAGACTACGACTAATTGGAGTACAATTGTTTTTTACATCCTATATCAAAAGATATTGAAACAATTATAGTGATGATTTTGAGACTTGAAAGTTCGACTAGTGGCAAGCGTTGAATGCCATATATCGTTTGATTCAGTTCGTCGAATTTAGCAATGTGTGTATGTATGTGAGAGCAGGCGTAGCGCATGCCTGTGGGTGCAATTCTGGAATAAAGTTGCTCATCGATTTTCATAAGCTTAGATTCAAATTCAAAACTTATAATCCCAAAGACTGCTATTGAATTTTATTCGAATCCGTCTTCTGGTTCCGAAATTACAGTGAGATAGACGTTTTAAACTGGTATCGGATGCTATTGTAAGGGCATGTTCAGGAGTGTTCTATTCGTATATACAAACTTCATGCCAGTTTTAAAATTTAAATCTGGAAATTACAACAATATAAACTGGCAGCCCCAGCAGCGTTTATTAGTTTTAAACTTGATAGTAGAACTGTTCGACTAATAAGACTGAAACGGCTTCTATTATTACATTCATTCTGTTACAGATTACAGATAAAATCTTAAGCTGCTAAATTTGCTCTTAGGAAATGGATGAAAATTAAAAAAGATACAACAGCAAAAAATTATGAAATTTACTAAAGAGGTAAATTCCCATATGACTCAATTCGTAAGAACTTAAATCGTTAAATGACTGGATTTTACCAGAATTACTTAGAAATGTGATAAAAATACCTATTATTTCACACAGGTACGTAAAATTACATGTTTCGACACGTTAAAATACATCAACTCGATGGATTTTGTCGACCCGAATCGGTCCGATCATCATCCCGATTATCGGACCAATTGAGCACGATATCGGCCCGATCGTAGCGCTTCAATTGGGTCGTCATTTGACAACTCTGCACCATTTGCATCAACCGTATCAACCTGAAAAAGCTTCACGCTTTCATTTTAAATCGCTAGAGCAAAAGATTGATTGATAAATAAATAAATAATTGATTCAATGCATGTAAACTGTATAAAGATTTTATAGTGATTAAACTGAGGTGCAATAATTTCGCCATCGCCCAGTTTTCGGGCCAGGACAAAACAAAACTAACTCGGCAGTTATTTTTTATCGAGTAGTTAAATTCAACTTAAACTGCGGTCCATTTAAACATTTAATTTAAAGAAGAATTTTGAGACAAAATTACTTCGTTTGACAATGTATTGAACATTTTTTATTGGGGTTTTGTTTTTGACGGATAGTATAAAAAGAAATGACTCAGAAGGAACTTCAACTAAAAGCCTGACATTAGATTTTTTCTGCAATGTTTTTTCCAGTGTCGGAAAATAATTATCGAACTATTAAATTTTTACTAAAAGTTCAAATAATTCGCCAGATGGTACACAGTCTAAATGGCTAGTATTTCAAGAAATGCTTAGTTTGCAATGGAACCCTCTCGAGAATGTCACACCTTCTATAGTTATACCTTATACGAACGATGTTATTGAATAAATAAATAAAATTGTACGATAAAAGATTACCTTAGATTATATTTTAAAAGTATTTTGCTAACTGTTTCATTTAGATATTTACACTTCAGTCCCGAGTGGCATCGTAGCAAGTGAAACAATGCATCAAAACTTTTCTCAAGCATCTACTTACCCCTTCGAATTGTCGAAAATTTTGAATGTGACAAAAGCAACTGTCAATTCAAGTGTGACTAAAGAAACTGGAGAATTCAATAATTCGACAAAACGTCGAAAAGAATCGAATGTTTCAAGTGGATCCCCAGCCTTATTCTTGCATGTAGGCTGAGCGTGTCGTCTACGACCGTGCCTCGAGCAACAAAGACTATAGACTTACAAGATGGTGATGACTCCAAAGGGTTACAATGAGCAAAACAAGTCGACCAAACAACAATAACGGAAGTTGTAAATGAAGATGGAGGAGGTGGAGGAATTTAATTGTTTGGTACAGGATGAAGAAACCTATTTCAAGACAGACTTTAAACAGATTTTAAGCAGGGATATTGTACGGCATTAGGAAGAGTTTTTGATGAATTATCTTGTTAGCAGGCCAGATAACATCGCGGCCGGGACCATTAACCATAAAATGTATGTTCGCGAGTGCCTGGCAAAATGTCAGTTGCCTTCCCTCAAGCTACACAATTTTTCCGTTCTGTTTTGATCAGATTGAGCATCTATCCATTACGGAAAAGGACTAATGAGTGATATGTTGAGAAAAACGTCCAGGGTCC
Source organism: Malaya genurostris (assembly GCF_030247185.1). Lineage (NCBI taxonomy): Eukaryota > Metazoa > Arthropoda > Insecta > Diptera > Culicidae > Malaya > Malaya genurostris. The sequence continues at coordinate 121,620,726 of NC_080571.1, read as the reverse complement.
CTTACACCTGAGAGCTACGCCCAAAAGAAAAATATTGAGCCATCGCCAAGCGGAACCTTAAGAGGACGCGAAAGATAGATGATAGCGAGATGAAGTTCAAGGTAAACTGGTGCTCTGCTACGAGGAAACTTAACAAAGGAGTCTGTGCAAGGCTCCATGAAATCAAATGACCCGGTAATTCGTCTTCGTTAAAAACGAAGCGTATAAATTGTACTTAAAAAAGAAACATGATTTGATTTTTTGAAATAATTTTTGATCAATTTATTTTTTGACGTAACACCCTGTAATTGAATCGATGAGTTTCAGAATTATGATCGCGAATCAGAAATTTTTATACTATATATATGGGAATTCAAAATTAATTCGTGACTTTCATCGAAACATTTTGCACTGGAAAAGTAAACATTTGAAAACAAATTGCTGTTAAAACATTCTAACAACAACTTGGGGTGCTACAGTAGAATAAACCGTCTGTCCAGACATGAGGTGATTTAGGTTTCAGTTTTCGAGCGAGCAAATTGAAAGCACTAAATGTTTTCAATCATTATCGCATTCCAAGTACATATTGTAGTATGAGTATAAGTCTTCCAGGTACAATTAAATTTAGGTGTTAATCAATTGAAATAAAAGATACGGCAGTAAACAAGTATACCAACACTGGCACCTCGAATCAGGCTACAAATTTAGTAAAATTTTTTCGCTTCTATAAATTTAGTATAATTCTTTCGCTGAATTTCTCGGCATGTTGAGATTTACATACACTGGTAGGGGTTTTCATTCTGTTGCCTTACAGCGATATGATCTATGCAAGCCTAAACATAGAAGTCACACTTGCCTTTTGACATTGTGCGATGTATGAGCTTTCTGGAAAGAACCTCTCTGATCCCAAACGGCTCCTTCTGATACTCTTAGGATGGAATGAAACGAAGCGAACACGCACAATGAGCAGCAAGTACATGATTCACTTTCAACTTTCTCTTATCCTGAAAAATTCAATCTACTTCACTCTCGCTTTCGACAGGTCACTAGTGCCATGTACATACAACAAACTTGCGAGAATTCGCATATGTGTATGCAGGAATGGACGGGCATATAGCAGCACCTTCGGAGGCCACCCACCACCCTTTTTGAAATGGTGATGATGATGACGACGACGAGGACGATGGTGCTAGGAGCGAGGAAAGTAATGTCCTCCACCCTAACAGCCACTACTGCCGACACCACCGTTGCTGTCATGGTTCTCCGATGTTGTGAAGGTGGCCGTGTCGGCGGCGGAGGTGGTGGCGGTGGTCGGTTGGTGGCAATTGTTGTTGCTGCGTTCTCGGGATTGGGGTGGTTCAACAGTATAGGCTGCACTACAACTTTGAACGAAATCGAGGTGGCGCGTTAGGCACACATGTTCATGTGAAAACTCGAACAAAAGTAAGGATGAAAAACAGACTGGTCAGACCGAGTGGAGGAAAAAAAGTTTACGAAAATGGATAAAAATAAAAATATATGTATGTGTTTGCCCATTTGAGCGTACGCAGAGAGAAAAGAATTCGTGTACTTTTTTTTTCGTCGGTGGTCGTTTTGATTTGGCTGGATGGCGTTGGCGGATGTGGGTTGTTGGCGCTTTCCTTGTGGAAAATTCGGTTAGTCTACGAAAAGTCGCGTCCGCTGCGGTAGCCTCGGTGAACGGCGTGCAAGGCTACCAAAGATCTTGTTTTACGCGCGTTTTAATGTCGGAATGAATAGTTAGGTGTTTTGTCGTTGTGAAGTTTCTGTAAGTTTGACGATTGTAATGAAGTTGTACTATTCATTGTTCTGGATGTATTAATTTGTGATCATAAATTCGGCATACATGTTCGTTTTTTGAGTGTAATTTTCATTTACCTGACGTTTAGTGAATTCTCATAAATAAAATTGTGAATTTAGTACCAATCGCATGAATATCGATTACACAAGAAAGAGAAAATAGAATTGTGATATGAAGTTGATTTTATGTTGAATCTTTTTTCATATAACAAAATACTGGCAGCATTCAGGATTACAACACTTCCACATAGAGTAATACTTTGAAGTCTGGTTTTGAAATTGACATAAAACATACTGAAGGATTTTAAAATCAGAAGTACTGCTAAAAATACTACAAATGAACGAGTCTTTCTAATAATCTAAAAAGGATTTGGTAGGCGAAGAAAAAGTTTTCTTAAAATTACGAAAAAGATTACACCGGACTGTCCACTGCAATTTCAGCCCATGGAATGAGCCGACGGTGCTGTCAGAAGCCCAGGTGAAAATTTTGCAATCGAGCAACACGACTAGTGGGATTAATTCAAGAAATTAAAATGATATTAAAACTATCAAATATAACTTACACTTGCAGTTTACTATATACAGTTATTGTAAAGATATGTCAACATTTCTCATGTTATTTTATCATTCTTTTGGGCATATTGATTATGGTTTTTTAAATGGAAACCAATTCTTGATGATGATCAAGAATCAATAAAAATATTGGAGATGGCCAAATCGATTTTCACAAACTTATAGGTTCAAAAGAAAAGTCTTACAGTTTCATACGGAATTCCTCAATTTGTTGTGGATACAACTCTCGGTTCCGGAACTACAGGGCAAACAGGATTTATAGAGTTTGTGAGGTTAGATCCGAACAAATTATCCTATTTCTATTCAATAAACAGTTGTTTTTGCGAATTTCACGGTTATGTTTATGATGTAATGAGTAATATGAGAAAGGCATCATTACACCACTAGGTGAATTAAAATAGGTTTTTTTTATTCATGACTCCTTGCGGGACGATCTATCCAAACTAAGTATGAAGATCGTAATACCAGAGAGTAATGTGAAAAAGTAATGTTGGCTTATCGCTTGATCACATAACTATATAGAATACGTTTTATAATTAGTGTATACAAAAGCTTAGAATGTTTCCCGGGTAGGTGTAAATAGCAAACAAAGATCAAAATAATAAAAACTTTTACCATCATATCTTGGTTTGATGTTTCTGTGTTATGACAGCGATACTTGATATTTTCGTGATATTGCATCCAAGGAATCAAGAAATTAAACAATATCTGTTTAACATCAAAATTAGTTATAATATCTTATTTCGTTATTGATGAGCTATTCCAATTTCATTAAGTAAATTGATCCAGTAGTTATATCTTAAAATAAAATACTATTGAATAAACTGCATCAGAATCAGATATCAAAAATACTAATGATATTACTCTATTCTGAATGATAGAATATAAAATAATTGAGAAATTCGTCTTCTATAAATATTTTGTTCTTGGTTTCATATTGCAATGACAGAATTTCAAATTTTGTTGCTATTTTCTCATGCAAGTTTTGTTATGATTTTTGATATTTTACCTCTTATTTCAAACTAAATAATGTTAATTTCTACCATTGAGATGTTTGGTTTTAATAGCAGAATTTGTTATTGGTTTGCAAATCACTTCTACCCGGGTTCCTAAATATACACTATAAGAGACATAGAAGAGCTTTTTCCCTTAAAAACATTAAACATATTTGTTTGAGCGAGGCTGATTTTTGAGAAAATTGATTTTGTTAATATTTTTACATCATTATGAATCTCACATCTATGTGATATTTCGTCGAAATACCAATACAAATACAAATTAAAGTAGCATTTTAACGAAAGCAGATGTTTAAAATCTACGAAATATAATTATTATACTCAAAGTAGACTTCATTTAGACAATAAAACAAATTCCCGGATCAGTGGCTCAGAGAATAATGCGTTGATCCCATAAGCCAAAATGTCGTATGTATTCTTAGTGATTCTTAGTGTCAGTAGAACCGTAGTATTAGCCATTGAATGGTTTTGCATGCCGAGAATCTGTTGCGAAATAAAAGATCAACGAATGAACGAACGAAGGATTTCCTAACAAAGATTCATGGCAATGTTTGTTTTTTCAAAATAAAATAAAATCAATGTTGAACATTGATTTTGTCGAAAAAAAATGCCGATCAAACAAAAAAATGTTTTGGAAAATCGAACTAGCTGTAGCAATTACGAATAAGACCTGCAAAGATGAAGTTATTCAACTCTTTGGTTTTTGAGAAATCGTAGGGAAGATCGGGGCTAGTCCGGACACAGGGTTAAACCGGACAGCTTAAATATCTTATAAACAAGCAATTATTTTGATCTATGGATTTAATTCGCAAACGCGTTTTCATCTGACAGACAGAAGTCAATTAGCTGAATGACGCCAAGTACATTCAGTTTGGCGTGAATCGTGTTTGTGTAAAAATATGACTGAAACTTTTTTTTTACAATTTCTGATTTTTTTTAACGTCAATTATTTGGTACTGCAAGGCGTAAAGTTTCGAGACAATACCTAGATTCCCAGCGAGCAAGATTATGTCTCACGCAAGGTAGAAACCAACAGACAATCCATTCAAACACGGTTTCATTTCTTTTGCGCTCATTAAGTTATCTTAAGATTTGGCGCCTTACTATGTTCGTTCTTCATTTTTGTGTGAAACTTTATAGTCCGATTCAGCCCCGTAGGGAGTTTAGTTTAGCCCCGCGGTTCCTTAATATTGGATTTTGGGTTGGTCACTTCATCGTGATTTGGTACAAAAACTAATGCATGTTTTTCCAAATCAGAAATTAGGAATGGTAGCTGAAGGTTGAAGTTACACACCGTTATAGATGAATTGGGTAAAAACCTAGGTCTAATCGGTTTTTTCCAATTTCCAATTTCCGGTTTCACCCCATAGGGTGTCCGTTTTAGCCCCGCCGTTTCTGAAATTTTGGATATTGGGTTGGTCACTTCATCACGACTTTGCATGGAAACTAACTAATGAATATTTTTCCAAACCAAAAATTGGGAATTGTAGCTGAAGGCGAAGCTACACAACGGTATGGATAACTTGGGTAAAAACCTAGTAGTAATGGATGCTTTTTTCGATTTCCTAAAAATGTCACGTTTAGCCCCAGTTTCCCCTAATCACCAAAAAATGATTTTGGAAAATAGCATTAGCACAGCCTACTATTTTCCACATACTACGATAAACCAAATAACAAAATAGTTTTTGTGAAATCGTTGTCACTGCAAAAGAATTCTAACAAAACATCGTTTTAACATCGTAATTTTGGGTTAAGTCAAAAAATCCACAAGTTTCCACATTTTACTATATTTTTTCCCCACACATGACGAAGGATGTACCAAAAAAAAGTTTACATTTTCTAGATTAATCGAAAGAAATGTGCTTGTTTTCGCGCGCCAGAAGGTATGTAACCCCTTAGACCCGATTCTCGAGTTCGGCATAATAAAATACCGAAACAGATCGACAACACGAAGGTTTTCAAATTATTATATTGTGTTTCCAAATATCGTTTAAGGGATCTTCTGAATTTTCGGCAAAATTGCATCTTATTGTCGATTTGTTAAACATAACTCAACAGCGCATCAGTGAATAATGATCAAGCCGAAATTACTTTTGCCGAATTGCGATAGACAGTAAAATTTCTCCTGACTGATTATGTCAAATATGAAAAAAACCGATTTATCTTTTGGCGAAATGGTTGTGGGAAAAAGTGCGTAGTCTTTGAACTTTTATAATTTCTATGTTGATTGTCTGTGAACTTTGCTGCCAATATTTTGGTTCTGTTGATTAAAACTATTTGTTTTCGAAAATTAAACCTCTTAAAAGACAATCAATACTTCATTCCATAGGAACACGTTGTGTAGTTTAGTGCGAAAATAGCAGATATGCCCGTAACTTCGGTAATCAAACAAAGCGAAATCAGCCTTATGTAAAACGGTAACACTCCACACAAGCACCCCAGAGGACTGGGGTTGTTATTATAATACATCAAACAAATGTCATTTTGCGGAGAACAACTGTAGCTCAAGTAAGTACCATGAACATTTTTCTAAATTAACAGTCTAACCATTACCAAACAAAAAACAATCCTGAAAATCACTAAGTACGCTGAACGGGCGAGTTAGATTACGTTCAAGTTTACTGAAAACCGTTATGGAAAGCGAAAGAGAAATTAAAAAGCGCGAGAGGTCAATTACCCTTCGATTCGGTATAGAGACACCCACAGTTCGAAATAGTATTTATTTTTTCAAAAACTTCCCCTCTAACCGAACTGAACTCATTTGATTGCCCGTTGAACGGAGGGAGAGAAAGGGTCCTTTTGGATAAGCGTTTTGTACTATTTCATTTTGCATGCGCTTTGTTGATATCGTTCTTTGGTGAACGTGGAACAATTTTACAGCAAAATGAAGAATTTTCGATGCTGGATGGGACTTTCAATGAATTAAAACTAGCGATTTAAGAAATATGTTATCATACGGTTAATACACGAGTACATGTCATAAGGGAGAGAGTTTGGTTCATTGGTTAATGTAATTTGAATTTAACACATATATGTACATATATATATTGAAATATAAATCAGTATATAGATTATGAGAGGGCGAATTTTTGAACTATACAAAATTGCTTCTACTTTGTTGAATTTTTGGTTATCTGTCGCATATGAAATAATATTGTTTGAAGCAAACCATTTATAGTTTTGAAAACATTGACATAAATGCAAGCATGCCGTAATTTCTCCGGCGATGACACAATATTACATCTATTGAAATGTGAAAATAATTTGTGTGTCTGTTTCGATGTAAACTTTAGCTAAGGTCATTGTGAAGTTAATAATAAGACTTATCTTTAAGCTTTAAATAGTAAATTCAAGTGAATTACCACACTCTTTTTATGTGCATCTATAAAGGCGTAAATTCACACGATTTTTTTGTAAGTGTGTATGTGTTTTTATAGTACAGACCTCCCACACTAGTTTTTAATCTGCGAGGATTTTTAACATGAGCTCATTGCATTGGTGACTGATCTACCACTTTCACTTCATCCAAGAAATAGTGTTGTGTTTGTAATATTGTAACTGATTCTCATGAAGATATGCGACAGTTTTGCCAACAACTTTAAATGAATATATCTGATTAAAGCATTTGTTCCAGAAGAATCGGTTAAGTTTTCATCCCGTTTTTGCATTTGAAGTGCTTTGATCCGGTTATGTCAGTAAAAAATGTTTCAAACGATTTTTGCATTGCAAATTTCAAGTCCGGTTTTTTGCATTGAACGTTTATATCTGGTTTTTATATTCTAAAATACTTAGCCGGGTTTCCAAACTACAGGTTGCCCCACATTAGGCCGAGCCGACCGATTCTACCTCTATAGTACTGATTTTTATCAGCTTCGGCTATGGCTGAGCAGCACATGTAGCTGTGTTGTTGACGTTTTCTAAAACGTTTCTTTCAATCAGTTTTTGTAGCGCAACAAGGATGACACCGTGCGAACTAAATTTTTAGTATATGCACAATGCATATGCTTTTTATGTTCATTTAAGCAAAACAGCGTTCGTACGTTTGTGGAAGTATATGGCGAACTTGCTCTAACACTGCGATAATAACATCGGCGAATGAGATCAAGATTAAAACCAAGCCTAACTGAAGTAACATAAAAATAATAATAATAATAATAATAATAATAATAATAATAATAATAATAATAATAATAATAATAATAATAATAATAAAAATAATAATAATAATAATAATAATAATAATAATAATAATAATAATAATAATTCCAATAATAATCATAATTATTATTACTATAATTATTATTATGATTATTATAATAATTGCAAACATTATAAGATGAAGACGACGCAACGACAGCTTATAGAGACAATGGGAGTCTAACAGCAAACAATTGCTCCAAACGCTATGGCAAGATTAAGAAGCGGGCGCCGCATGAATTGAACGAGAGACTAATGGATAACCAAACAGTGACGTGAAAAAGGTTGTTTCAACGGTACAAAAGAAGTCTCATGGAAGATCATCCGAATCCGATTCCGTATACTAGTACGATCTTAAATACTCCAAGGGCTAAATATTATCCAGAGGGTACCATTGGGCCATGGATAGTCTATTTTCGAAAAAAAAAAGAAAAGGTATTAAATTTGATGCAAATTACAATGGAATTGGCATCACATTTTCCAAAAGTTGTAGAAATCTCTAAATGTAAAAGTGATAAAATTCGAGTTGTTGTTAACAGGCGAACGAAATTGTAACTTGTAAATTATTTGCTGTTGAATATAGAGGTGGAAATTGACGGTGTTGTCAATGAAGTAAGTCTGACAACCGATGATTTACTTAAAAATGGAGTTGGTCGTTTCAAAACTCCATGCTTGAAAAAGTTAAGATACTCGAATGCAAGCAATTGTACTCAGCATCTATTGTCGATGGAAATAAGTCTTATCGTCCCTCAGTACCGCATGTTATGAATTGCACGAACTGTAAAAAATTCGAACATACACACTTAAAACCATTTCTTGAGCTCGGCATAATAAAATGCCGAAACTGATCAGCAACACGTAAATTTGCTGATTGCTCAGTAATCAATACGCATGTTTCTGAACTTCGTTAAATGCATTCACTGATATTTCTGTAAAATGCTTCACTTTGCCGAAATTTGGCATAATTGCTTGCTGAATTTATCAGTAAACAACAACAGTAAACAACAGAGATTTCGGAATATGCGCTAGCTGTTGCCGAGATTAAGCACGACAGTTGTCATTTATTGCCGCGTTACATTTTTGCTTCGCATTGTGCGATTATTTTCTAATGAAATTCTCGAGTGAAAACATAAATAATCTTCGAAGAAGCGTGGAACCACTTGCAAGTAAAAATATTGAATAAATATTGTGACATGTTTCGCTTTATAAAAAGCGACTTTATCAGAGCACTCGCGATTATAAGGCAAAAACACCCAACACGGGGCTCAAAGCGTCCTCGAGACAAAACTTTGGGGGATAAGCGAAAAAATAACCCAATGCATGGAATAATTCAATAGATCAAAGTAAGTTTATTTTTTAAACAATACCGTATATGCATCATTAAATATTGAACATTTTTGTAAGCCAAAAATCAATATATATTTTTATTTTCATATTTCCAGCTCGACTCAAGGTGGTCGCATCTGGAAACGCCGCTTTTTGTTATGCTACATGTTTTCAGGTAGAGGCTTTAAGCACTACTGGCAACAAATTTGTAAGCCTCCTTCAAGTGTTAATAAAATAAATTTTTGATCCTGAATGGCGTGTTTATAAAGTTGAGAAATTACAAACAAATTTAATTGACTAGATTTTTAATTACTGATGATTCGGTAATTTTATTTTTTAATTTTTTCGTTTTATTGGATTGCCGAATATTCAGTGAACGTTTCACTGAGCAAACAGTAAATCTTATGCTGACGATTTCGGCAATATTTGACGTTTGCCAAATTTTAGGGTGCCGAGACGCTCAGTAATTTTATTTTTGCCGAGATGATTGCTGATTACTCGGCTGTGCGAATCTCGGCATTTTTTTGCCGAGACTCAGCTAAAAAATTTAAGTGTGTACAGCTACTTATTGCAGTAATAAGTCTAAATGTATAAAATGTCAAGGGCCACATAAGGATAAACGATAAAGATATTGAAAAATGGATTTATTGTGGGGAGAGTCCTCATGATCACTCAGTATGCGCTGCATTTAAATTGCGTAAAGACAAAATTAAGCTTTCTTTAAAAGCACGGTCTGAGTGCACATATGCAGAAATGCTTAAAATGGTCATTGATGTCCCACCTTTGGAAACCGAAAACTGTTTTTCAAATGTTGCCGAGCCTGACTCTGACGAAAATAGTCACTCTGACGGAAATAGTGACTCTGACGGAAATAGTGAAGATACCTCATTTGTCACTTCTCAAGGATCTGTTAAGAGGAGATTACCAAACTACAAATTACCAAAAAAGGCATCTAAAATTACACCTTCAAAAAAAGATCCCCGTGTTAAATCTAAAAAGCTAAATTTCAAAACCAAGAACTGTGCCTCCTGGTTTGTCAAATTCAAAAACCAATCCATGAACTAGCACAAGAAAAGACAATAATCCAGTGGGCTCCGTTTCACATTCACCAACAGGATTACCGAAGTTTTCAGAAATTGTAGAATAGATTTTCGCAGCATTCAATATTTCTGAACCCTAAAGACCATCATAACGGCATTCCTTCCAATAGCTAGAACTTTTTTGAAACAGTTATTAGCACAATGGCCAGTTCTCTCAGGCTTTGTATCATTTGATGGATAATTTATCATCCGCCGCAAATGATTCAATTACTGTCCTGCAGTGGAATTGTCGAAGCATCATGCCAAAACTTGATTTATTTAAAGTTTTGTTGCATAGTCAAAAATGTGATGTATTTAATTAGTGCGAAACATGGCATACATCAAACATAGCCTGAAATTTTAATGAATTTAACATTATACATGTCAATAGAGACTCCCCATATGGTGGAATGCTTTTGGGAATTAAAAAATGCTATTCCTTTTATCGATTAAACATTCCTTCGACTTCTAGTACAGAAGTTGTTGCTTGTCAAATAAACATTAAAGGAAAGGACTTTTGCATTGCTTCGGTATATATTCCTCCCAGAGCTTAAGTTGAACAACGACAGCTTAATGAAATGGTCGTACCTCTCCCTGCTCCACGTTTGATTCTGAGAGATTTCAATTCGCACGGAATGATGTGGGGTTTCGTTTACAATGATAGCAGATCATCTCTAATATATAATATTTGCGACAATTTTAGCATGACGGTATTAAATATGGGTAGCATGACACGAATCCCAAGACCTCCTGCATTAGATTTATCTCTTTGCTCGACTTCAATACGACTAGATTGCACCTGGAAAGTATTTCCTGATTTACACGGTAGTGATCATTTACCAATCATCATCTCAATTAGCAGTAACAAAGGCATTGCTAATTCAGTTATTATTCCATATGATTTGACAAAAAATGTTGACAGGATTAAATACCAAAGTAGTATCTCAAGTACCGTGAACTCAATAGAAGAGCTCCCCCCACTTGAAGAATATGACTTCATCGTTTGTTCGATTCTGGAGGCCGCAGAACAATATCAAACCAAACGATTTCTTGGTCCATCGTCTAACAGAAGCCCTCCAAACCTTTGGTGGTACAAAGAGTGCTCAGATGCTAAACACGCGAAACAAAATGCTTTCATGATGTTTTTTAATGTGGAACACATTTTTGTTTTCTATATAGGCGTGCAAACTAGAAACTCAGGAAAAATACACGCAGAAATGTGGTCAGGTTTTGAACAATTACAGCTCAGTCAATTTTATATAAATTATTAATATTATGTTACCATCTGATTGGTAATATTTCTACGTATTGATTTGAATGTTCATAGGCATGTATTTTTAATTGTGTATCATTGAAATGTTGATTAATAGCTAGCAGTGTCCTATTTTGTCTGCAAAAAATCTCCGGCATACTGGATTTCCCTGCCATAGTCGACAGTTTTGAAGGAGTAAGCGATATATCAAAGGGAAAACATTGCTCTGATTGGTCAATCGATGCTAAAGCGCTGCTGCTGGAAGCACGCGAATCTATGAATATAAGCAAAATTATAGCTAACGTTTCAGTCCTACACGTAGCTTGCTAGAGGTAGGTTGTTGCTAGACAGCAAGACAAAAAGTGCCATAAAACGATTTGAAGCTTTAATTGCTATGCTCTGATCTTGTGTCATGCAAGATTGGATGAAATCCCATGTTATGTCGTTTCGCCTGAGAAATTGACAACTTCCCCCGGGGTAAATTTTTAGTGCATAAGATTAATTTCTTATTCATATGAGATGAACTCGATTGATAATGAGAAAAAGTTTATCGCTTCAACCGAAATCACAGAATGGTAGTAATGGTAGAGAAACGCTATAAAAATAAATACTTGCACACAAAACTTGAACACAGGCTTGGCGAAAAGAAGCTTAAATATCGATATCTGTATCGCAAGCATGTTCAAACATATAATTGCCTACATTTGGGCTATTGATGTAATTTCGTCGGCTAAAACACAAATACAAATCATGACAAATATAGTCTATATTCTGGGTTCGCGTGTTCGGTGTTGGTTCATAATAAAGACTAAGGGGCTGTCCATAAAAGACGTCACACTTTTTTTGACGATTTTTTACTCCCCATCCCCCTTTGTCACAGAAGCAAAGACCCCTCACCACCCTATGTCACATGTCACGAATTCAAAATAAATAAAATTCATCTCAATACATTCTCAATATGTATGACAAACCATACAAATATGAGGGAAAAATCGATAAAGATATATTATTGTTTTAGATAAAGAATAATATTTCCTTAGTGTAGCATACAGGGCAGAGAAAATAAAGAAAATAAAGACTTCATCAAAACGAGATCACTGCCGAAGAATCTTTTTAAGATCAGTTGATCAGTGAATTTCAAATCATATCGATCAATATCGGTACTGATCTTCCTTCACACAATGGGTAGTGATTTTGAGCTAAAATGATTCTTGATTTATGTAAGTTCAATCATTGGATGATTTGATAAGCTTTGATGTTGGTGGAGGAAAATCACATATGATCAAGATAAGACATGACATGATCTACGTCTGAAATCGTTGATCTCCCGCCCTTTTTAAAATGGAGCACAATTGAATAAACTGCATCAGAATCAGATAATCGTGCACTTTTGCTGATCACAACAGAAATGATTTCCTGCATCACTCATTTCCAAATTTACAAGAAGAAGCTTTTACATCAACAAATACACGTTTTCCTATAGAATGCAAACGTTTATTGTGGAGATTTTTTCAGGAAATAGGGCAAAGCAGTAATATAATTAGGTATTTCGAAAATGCGCTCATTGAAAATATTGGACGTCACATTCCAAAAACCTCCCCCCCCCCTCCCCCCTGTCACAAAAGGTCACGTTTTATGAAACACCCCCCTCCCCCTTGCGGCGTGACGTCTTTTATGGACAGCCCCTAAGCAGACTCTCGTGCATTTGCAGATTCAAAAGTGTGACGATTAATTGAAAATGTCGATCATTAGATATTTTGGTTGCCTTGTTCCACATTAATGGCCCGAACAACCCCATGGGGCTGATCCTTGTAGTTTTTAAACGAGGAAGAGGAACTCCTCAGAATTTTGAAAAATTCTTGATTTTAGAAACCATGTACAAGAAATGTAGCTATTGGAGACATTTTGTCGAAGGTTTGTAAAGAGAAACCTCAATGAGCACTCTTTGGAATACGGCCAGACGAATGAGGAATCATGACGTAGGAAATCAGAGCGAGGAATACTCGAACCGATGGATATTTGATTTTGCGAGGAAAGTTTATCCTGATTCTGTTTCTACGCATAGCATTATTAGGGAGTCTTCTCCAAATAATGGTTCCATTGATAGCCCCTTTTCAATGATGGAATTTTCCATAGCACTCATGTCTTGTAACAATAACGCTCCTGGGTTGGACAGAATTAAATTCAACTTGGTGAACATTCTGCCCGACCTTGCAAAAAGACGTTTGTTGGAATTGTTCAACAGGTTTCTTGAGCAAAATATTGTCCCACCTGACTGGAGGCAAGTGAAAGTTGCCGGGGAAACCAACTTCCAATCACAACTCATATAGACCCATTGCAATGTTGTCCTGCGTAAAAAAATTGTTCGAAAAAATTATTCTTCGACGTCTCGACACTTGAGTCGAGACGAACGGTTTGTTATCAGATACTCAGTTTGGCTTCCGTAGAAATAAAGGGACGAATGATTTCCTTGCATTACTTTCGTCTGATATCCAAATTGCCTTCGCTCAAAAACAACAAATGGCAGCTGTATTTTTATACATTAAAAGAGCATTCGATTCAGTTTCCATTGATGTTCTTTCAGACAAGCTCCACCAACTTGGACTCCCAGCGGTTATAAATAATTATTTGCACAACCTTTTGTCAGAAAAACGCATGCATTTTTCACACGGCAATTTGGCAACATTCAGAATTAGCTACATGGGTCTACCGCAAGGCTAATGCCTCAGTCCGCTTCTTTATAATGTTTACGTGAACCCCATAAACACTAGGACAATTGGCAGATGATGATGTGGTTTCCGTTACTGGATTCAAAGCTATTGATCTGCAAAAACCATTGCAAGATACCTTAGATAACTTGTCCGATTGGGCTGTTCATTTGGGTATCGAATTCTCTGCGGAGACAACAGAGCTGGTCGTCTTTTCAAGAAAGCATGATCCCGCGCAGCTTCAGCTTCATATGAACCAATAGGTTTTGACTTTCAAATACCTCGGGGTGTGGTTTGATTCCAAATGCACGTGGGGAGGACAATCTGATAATAAAATGCCAACAAAGAGTAAATTTTCTTCGAACAATAACAGGACTTTGGTGGGGTGCTCATCCGGAAGATCTAATAAAATTGTATCAGGCAACGATACTTTCAGTGATGGAATATGGATGCGTTTGCTTTCGTTCCGCTGCAAATACTCATATTATTAAACTGGAGCGAATTCAGTATCGTTGTTTGCGAATTGCTTTAGGCTGCATGCATTCGACACATGGGAGCTTTCATCACGATTGCTAATACAGGGTCCGGCACTCGAAGTGTAACCAATTAAAAAGGCCATAAATTCAGTTTGGAAAATTACTTTTACTTAATTCAAAGTACAAAATGTGTAAAAATAATACAAAATTCAGAATCAATTCACTTTTGCTCGATATGACCACCTTTTGCCTTGACTATGGCCTTGAGACGGTCAAAAAACGAATCGCAAGCTGCCGAATGTGACTTGCAGGTATTTTGGCCCACTCGCGGACAATAACTTTTTTCAGCGCCTCGAGACTGGTGTATCTTTTAGTTCGGACTTTGCTCTCCAAAATGGCCCAAAGAGAATAATCCATTGGATTCGCATCTGGTGAATTCGAGAGCCATTGTGTGGACGTGATGAAGTTCGGAACGTTGTTTTTCAGCCATTCTTGGTTCACTCGAGCTTTGTGAGACGGTGCCGAGTCCTGCTGAAACGTCCATGGTCTGCCACCAAAATGTTTGTCTGCCCACGGCTTCAAAACAACCTCCAGAATACTTTCCCGATAATATGTCGCATTAACCTTGACGCCAGGCTCGATGAAAACGATTGGAGAACGCCCATCTGCGGATACAGCGGCCCAAACCATTAACTGTTGCGGGTGCTGCCTCCTGGTGGCCATTCGATGACTCAAATTCTCGTATGAACGGTCGGTCAAGTAAACCCTATCGTTTTGAGAGTTTACGAATTGCTCAATTGGAAAAAATTTCTCGTCAGAAAATACAATGTTCGGAAATTGACCGTTTTCGGCCAAACGAAGCAACCCCTTCGCTCTCTCCATCACTGATTTTTTTTACGTGTTCACTTTTGGCAAAATGCTTTCTTGCGCTTGTAAACAATACAACTCCGAACTGTCATTTAGCAAATTTCTAGAGAGCTGATGCCCGTGCGTCAGCTGCGCGAGCGGTCTGAAGTTGGTTACACTTCGAGTGCCGGACCCTGTAAGATGTGAGGAACTGAGTTCCCTGGATATTAATAACTACGAAAGGCTAGTTGAGCTTCAATCTCAAACAAGATTCATGGCAGTATATTTTAACCATATGTCACAGGAAATCGACCCTTCATAATATATTCCTATCCGTGACAGCCTCCTAAATGTCCCTGACACAACTTTATTTTTCGACACATCCATGCAGCGCGAAGTGCGTGGAATTCCGGAACACCTACGCTCGATGGAAACCCAAAAAAATATTTACAAGGCATATTAACTCTGAGAAAATATTTTACACGGACGGATCACGAATTGAAGGGGCTACTGAGTTTGGTATATTTAACAATAATGTCTCGCCTTCATTTAGGCTTCAAGAACCTGCATCTGTTTATATAGCAGAGTTAACAGCAGTTCATTATAGTGTAATCGTCACATTATCTCCAAACCATTATTTTCTCTTCATAGATAGTCTGATTGCAATTGAAGCCATCCGCGCAAACGCTGCTGTTAAAAATGAACCGTTATTCTTGGGCAAAATAAAACAGTGTCTGAACGACATTTTGAATAATAATTATAAAATCTCAATAGTTTGGGTCCCGGCTCATTGGTCCATTCCAGGCAATGAAAGAACCGATATTTTAGCCAAACGTGGTGCTATTGAGGGTGAAATTTATGAGAGACCGATTGCTTTTAACGAATTCTATAGCGCGTCTCGCCAAAGAACACTTGCCAGCATGTCGTTTGGACATGCGTGGAGTATCGTGATGTCAGATCTCAACTAATAAATTCCTTGTGTACTCAAGGTAGACTATCCAATGACCCAGTTCGCGACATTATTGCTCGTCGTGACCTTACATACATGAAACTTCTTTATCATTTCATTAAGTCCATTGGAGTTCCAATTTAAATTTTATTTTATGTTAGACCCCTTTCTCTTCCATGAGTTCAACCAATAGCCAGAATAAAAGTGATGAACTGATATAAAAAAAACCTTAATAGTTATAAGATCGTGTACATAATAAATGTATTTTATTTAATGTAATTTATAATAGCAAATCGCTGGATAAAAACAGTGTTTAGATAAACTAATAATTACCAACATACTAATATGATATTCGAAATGTATTAGGTTTAAAGTACTATGTATTGTGGATGCCACGGCGAAGAAAAACTTATGTATATTACCTATGAAATAAACGTATTAATGGAAAAGAATTCTACTATTTAATACCTAAAGTAGAATTAAATGGTGTTGAAAAACTCATATCTACTTCGATTAAAATAAATGGTCTCATGGGCCGTCTTTGAATATTAACAGGATCCTACTCCCGTGAGTGTTAAAAATACCTTTCATGTAAATGACGACACTTAAAAGAATAAATGATTGTTTTTGTTACTTGATGGCAAAACAAAATCATTATGTTTATCCTCGTTTTACAATTTCAAAAGTATCGTGAGCCCGAAAATTTCGAAATATACCATATCATGATATCACAATGTTAATGAGAAAGGCATCGTTACACCACTAGGTGGATGAAAAACAGCTTCATTTCCGTGTGGATCTGCGAAATCATGTAAAAATTTTAAACTTTACATTAATATGTATTTGAGCCAACTGATTTACTTTAGCACTTTTTTGTTTCTGTATAACTAAAGCTTGAATAACCAAAACGTAATTTATGTACGCGCCCTTACACCTTTCTTCTAGTATAGCTCGAAACCTTCTTTTTTCATTTCAAATTGTTTGCAACATTGTGTGACTGTTCCTTCTATGGAGTAGGTATATTTTTCACCCTCTTGACTTAAGCACCAAAAGGACTGATGGGCGGACTAGAATGGAAGACGCATTGATTGCTGTCGCTTTCACTACATTCTTATCAGAGATGATTTCACTTGCAGCATCGTCTGCTTGAGTAATGTTCATATTTCCAATGTCTTCATCTTTCTCTGGTCATCCACTGAAGTACATAAAATACATCGTCGCATTTATGTATGTATATGAGTAAAGCAAGTCACGGTGATGTCAATCCCAAGCATTTCCCTTTTGCTAGCTTCGTACGCCCAAGACTTATCAATATTTCTGATCGTATCATCAATAAATAAATATTAATAATTTTCTTCCAA
The DNA here is from genome assembly GCF_030247185.1 of Malaya genurostris. Lineage (NCBI taxonomy): Eukaryota > Metazoa > Arthropoda > Insecta > Diptera > Culicidae > Malaya > Malaya genurostris. Next base: position 121,603,146 of record NC_080571.1, on the reverse strand, counting down.
TTTATTTTTTGTGAAATTAGGAAATAGAAAATATGGAAAGTCCACCAATTGGACTGTCGACGGTGTTCTGATTGCCGTTGGTGCTATGCCCTGATGGACAGTGTTTGTATAAGCACGTTCTCATGTATATTCGCCGTCGGTTCATTTGTAGCACTTGTGACCAGGACATTTGCCAATACTTCTATATACGGTCGCGGTTATACGTCGCCTCCAGTCGGATGGTGGCTTTTCATACATTATTAGAAGATTTTGGCCTGGGGTGGATTATTTGCGCCTAAATAGGCAAAGAGGAAAAGCAATTGGAAACGCTGTATGAACCGTATGAGACTTTGGTGGAAAATATTTTCGATGTATGAAGAAGAAGAAAAAGTGATCGGATATGTGAAAAATATCAAATGGACAAGTCATTGAATAAATGAGAAGGAAATTGTATTGAAGTGTACGTGGGATGGGTAGCACAAAAAGAGACGAGGAGAGCAGACATAATTGACATTTTTTTTCATTTGTAATTAGGAAAAGGGGAAACACTATATGCTGAAAGTATGGACCAAACAAAAAAAAAGTGTTACTATGCAGAATATTTTATCAACCAATTTCATGATTCTATTCCATTTTTGACTATATCACATAAAACTGTATGGCTTCACTTCCATTTGTACAAAAGCTTGAAATTTTATATACAAGAAAAAAATAATGAAAATTTTCAAATACAAAGTTTTTTTTCGTAGAGCTTTTTGAAAAATGTATGCTTTTTGCACGTATAGAATTGTTTATATTCGTATTAAAATTTTAGTTATGAGAAATTATGTATCTTGGACGGAGTAATTGATCCCGCTTTTATTTCAGTTTCTCCATTCATCCCAAATTAATGGTTCAATTAGGTCGGTGTGTACGATTCGTATTTTTAATTCACTGAACTAAATTTTAAGCTTATTTCAAAGTTGTGTTTTTTTGTCCAAGCTTTCGATTCCATGTACGTCGCTTAATCTATTTTGAAATAAATATTCACTAGATTGCGCACAGTTACCTTTAGCGATAAAATTGAAACTGCGCTTGTTATTATTTTCAACCGGTTCTTTTTTTGGTGTCAGCCAGGCGCGTACCCAGAAAAAAATTTCGGGGGGTGTTTCAGAACATGTTGATCAATTTCCATACAAATGGAACTTTTTATATAATTATTTGAAATTTTTTTATTGTGGAGTCGTTTGTTGAAAATTATTCATTTTATTTTTTACTTATTTGAAAAAAAGAGTTTACATAATATCATACTTTTTTGAGTTTCGGTGGGGGTTTGAACCCCTAAAACACCCCCCTGTATTCGCGCCTGGTGTCAGCAGTGTTTTTTTACAAATTTGAAGCCAAAAAAGTCATTTGTGTTTGAGACACGTATGTATTTGTGAGACGCCATAAGTGAATCTTACGATTTTGAAGATGTCTGATTTTGAAGATTGTTCAGCAAAGCAGTGCGATTAAGTTTTTTTTTAAATGAAATCACCGCTGCGGGAATATTTCGAATGCTGTAGAAACCTTACGGGGACCAAGCTCTGTCAGAAATGATAACATTTCATTAGTACAAATGTCCAAAGAAGGCAGACAGAGCGTTGAAGACGACGACTGTGTCCCGATAAACCATCCATCTCCATGTTGACTGTTATCTTCGATTATCGTGGTGTTGTGAACTATAAAATCCTTCCGCTCGTCCAAACTGTCAAGAAAGAATATTATTTAAGAGTTAGGTGTCATATGCGGTAAGTTATACGCCTCAAGACGACAGCACTACGATAATGTGCCGTCTCACACTGTATTGATATTACGTGAGTTTTTCGCAAAAAAATCAATATATATATATATATATATATATATATATATATATATATATATATATATATATATATATATATATATATATATATATATATATATATATATATATATATATATATATATATATACCGTAATCACCGTAATCGCCTGATTTGGCTCAGTGTGACTTCTGATTGCTCTCCAAACTCATTTTGAGTCGAATGAAGAAATAAGAACCGGAATCAAAGAAGGTGCTGACGGCCATACCGCAGCAGGACTGTTTGACACGCTTTGAGGACTGAAAAAAAAAACGTTGACATGAGAGAATTTTCCCTGGAGGGTATGAGATTATTTATAAGACAAATTTCATCATACAACTACATTCCGGGTATTTTTCAGACACAGTAGTACACGGAAAGACCGAAATCAGCATTTTGGCGAAAAAATTAGTTGATTTTCTGATTCTCATTCCCTTAATAATTCACCAATTAAACGTGCTGTCATTTCTTATCTAAGGCACACTTTATTTCCATTCAACTAATTTTTTAGTTGAATTAGAGAAAAAAACGTTATTTTCAACCAACATAAATAGTTGAATAGGCTTCTGCAATTTGCCGCTATATGGCGCTCTGTCACCGATAAAACGTTAACACCGTAATGATTACTAGCCACTAGATGGCACAACACTACCGAAAAAACTTTCAGTCGCGGTTGTCTTTTCTATATTGGCAGGTATAAATATGATGTTGTATTGGAGAAAAAGACATGAACGAAACATAAACTTCTTTTTGAAAATTATATCGTAATATATCGTAACACATGCGAAAAACATCAAAACAATTTGCAAGCAGTTTCAATAAGACTGTCCTTTTTAGCTTTTTAGTGGATTGTTTTACTTTGACACTTCTCATGAGTTTTTGGTTAATAAACTTGTTAATAAAACCAATTTCATTTTTGTTGTCTTTGTGCTGTCCTTCAGCAATGATAGTGATAGATAAGTAGAAACAAATTTTCTGATTTTAATAACAAAATTAGTTGTCAATGAGGATTTCGTGTTGGATTGAAATATTTCTTATTTGTGTCCAGGATATTCGCCAACTAAACACATTCTAAAAAATGAGAGTTTTTTCAGCAAAGTGAATTCTCAATTTTAACTAATTTCATAGTTATTTTGGAAATTTTGTTGGTAAAATCAACTAATTCAATAACAGTAATACGAATTAGGCGCAGAGCTAATTTCGGTCGTTCCGTGTATAGTTTCTAGCAACGTAATATCAAGGTGTATATATTGTCTATATACTGCTAAACATTATATAACATTATCTTCTAATTCAAAGTGATGAGTTATACATTTTTATAATTAAACCGATTTTAACTGTCATTAACCACTGGAAGAAAACAAGTTCATGTTAATCAATAGTGGTCAGGAAAACACGTATATTAAAATTTAAATTTAGTCAAAAATATGTCTTCTTATTTCTCGACCTATACATTTAAGGGGCAATTTACATTTCCAGTATAACAACCATTGTTACAGAACGCAGAAACAGTTATCTCCGCTGTCGTTGAGCTGAAATTCAAAAACCAAATATCAGTTTATTCAGTTCAATTTTCTAAATAAAATGATAAATGTTTCACGAAAATTTATCTAGCGCTAGTGGATTATGGCTGATCTCTTAAGATTGTAAGTAGAACCTTAATACGACAATTAAATGCATTACTTTGTAACTCTGGAAGCAGAAGTTGGATCCGGATCGCTTCTGAAACCGGAAATTTGGGCCCAATATAACTGAAGTGAGATTTTTTGAACATTTGAATTTTTTTGCGCATATCAACCTATAATTCTGAAACTAGAAGTCGGATTTAAATAAAACTCAGGAAGCTTGAATGGAACCACCTTTTATTCGGATCTAAGTTTGTCAAAACCGGTTCAGTTGGTTCTGAGAAAACGGAGTGCAATGAATCCGAAGTTTTTATCACGTATTTTTCAAGATCTAAAAAGTAATATAGGATACTTATTTCAATTTCGGTTTAATGTAGATGAGAAAAATTTCAACCGACAGTTAAAAAAATCCTATGTGGCATAAAAATACAAATTATATTCAAAGTAAAATAAAAATTGTGCGTATGTATCATACGTAACTTATTTAACTTCAACTTGACGCATATTTTCCATCGTGTATTAAAAAATCTCGATCTTCCCTCATTTTAAAGGTGTATGTGTCTACCATCATGTCCACTGTTCTTCAGCTGTAAAAATGGCGTCGAATCAAGAGGAGCAATGCGTAAAAATTTGCCTCGAGCGTCGTGAAAATCTGAACTATTCGCACTGCAAGCAGTCACACGAACAAATATACGAACTACAGGGTGATTTTTTAAGAGCTTGAGAACTTTTTTAAACAATAAAACGCATAAAATTTGCAAAATCTCATCGGTTCTTTATTTTAAACGTTAGATTGGTACATGACATTTACTTTTTGAAGATAATTTCATTTAAATGTTGACCGCGGCTGCGTCTTAGGTGGTCCATTCGGAAAATCCGCTTTTTTATCGACAAATTTTGTTCAGCGATGAGGCTCATTTCTGGTTGAATGGCTACGTAAATAAGCAAAATTGCCGCATTTGGAGTGAAGAGCAACCAGAAGCCGTTCAAGAACTGCCCATGCATCCCGAAAAATGCACTGTTTGGTGTGGTTTGTACGCTGGTGGAATCATTGGACCGTATTTTTTCAAAGATGCTGTTGGACGCAACGTTACAGTGAATGGCGATCGCTATCGTTCGATGCTAACAAACTTTTTGTTGCCAAAAATGGAAGAACTGAACTTGGTTGACATGTGGTTTCAACAAGATGGCGCTACATGCCACACAGCTCGCGATTCTGTGGCCATTTTGAGGGAAAACTTCGGAGAACAATTCATCTCAAGAAATGGACCGGTAAGTTGGCCACCAAGATCATGCGATTTGACGCCTTTAGACTATTTTTTGTGGGGCTACGTCAAGTCTAAAGTCTACAGAAATAAGCCAGTAACTATTCCAGTTTTGGAAGACAACATTTCCGAAGAAATTCGGGCTATTCCGGCCGAAATGCTCGAAAAAGTTGCCCAAAATTGGACTTTCCGAATGGACCACCTAAGACGCAGCCGCGGTCAACATTTAAATGAAATTATCTTCAAAAAGTAAATGTCATGTACCAATCTAACGTTTAAAATAAAGAACCGATGAGATTTTGCAAATTTTATGCGTTTTATTGTTTAAAAAAGTTCTCAAGCTCTTAAAAAATCACCCTGTATAAATAATGTCATTCTTAAGTCGAATTTAAAAAAATGCAATTAATGAGCGCCTGAGAGTAGTACGAGACAGATTAAAATTAAATAAAGTATAACAACGATTAAATATACGGATCATACTTGATACACGTTTTTTGCATGATTCGTTCTAGCAAACTGGGGGACAAGTAAAGGGTTATTCTGGAGAGTTCTGCGTCTGACATTTTTATCGAGTTGTCCGAGAGGGCTGGAGCAGTCGATGTTTCCCCGAATCAAATCGGAAACAAACATTGGTTTCGAAACATTGCGTCGATCACTAAGAAACTCAAATTCATTTATATTACATCTAAGTTCATATCTGGGCAGGTTATAAGGGTCTCTCCAAGGCAGCCGAAGTAAGTCAAAATGGAATGATTTCGTCATTTCGAAGATAAACCCGAGTTGTTTGGATGCCTTAGAAACGATATATGATATATGATCGCCACTGAATTGCGACTGAACGTTATTATAGGTAGAACACTTTGAAGCATTTAGTACCACCCTGTTTACCTGACACCAATTTCCGAAAATATAAAGTTGTTGTTGAAGAAATTTAGCATCGTTTTGGCTATAAATATTAGAAAACATTTTGAAGTCGTCTGCGTACGAGAGCTTCAAGCACTTCAGGAAGAGATTAACTTCGTTGATGTAAAGCAGGAACAGGAGAGGTCCAACGTGACTACCTTGTGGCACACCAGAGGTAATGGTAAACGAATTATAAATAATGTCACCAATTTTGCCGACATTTTGCGGTCAACGAGATATTACTTAATTCAGTCTAAAAATCTACCATGTAATTCAATGCGGTTGAGCTTCGCTAGAGCGATATCATGATTGATCTTCTCGAAAGCAGCTGATAAACCGGTATAGATAGAGTCAGTTTGATGATCCTTCTTCATCTCAGAAAGGATGTGTGATGTGTAACAAACAAGATTTGTGTACATGGTCTCGAGATTAATAAGTTTTTATTTGCGTTCAGATATTAAGGTTGTACTTACAATCTTAGAAAAACAGCCATGGTATTGTTGAAAAACGTAAAAGCAGTTTTCTCCGCTACAAATCTTCAAGAAAATAAAACATTAGTTTATTTAGAAAAATGTTCCTAACAAACTGATATCTCTTTTGAATTTTCGCTTAACGAAAGCGAAGAAAACCGTTGCGTTTTGCAACAATGCACAGTGGTTCAAAAGCGTAATTTCACGCTCTTAATTGATAACTCATAGGATCGTGGTTTTTGAGGTACAGTATCTTCAGCAAAGTTGCTCAGAATGAATGATTAATCCCCCTAAAAGTGAGATAAAAATTTTATTTTAGCTCAGGACCAACATAGGGGCTATGTTACTTCGACAAAGTTGTGCAGAAAGTTATTTCAAACATGTTTGCTGAAGGTACTATTCCCGTAACTTGAGTGTAATTCAAGATATAATGTATTTTCTGAAAAGGGTGTCCAAAAACCAGTTTTTGTAAGAAAACATATATATTTTCAATTTATATGAGTTTTTCATATTATACAAAGTTTTTCATCTTTAAAAACTACACAACTTTCTCGAACATACTATGCTGCTATAATTTCAGTTTAATGAAATAGGGCAATTTTTCATGTTTTTTTGAATAAAATTCTAACTTGTCTGTTATCAAAAGGCGCAGGAAGGTGCAGATGAAACTACTTACATATTAAACTACTTCAAAAGAGCTTTCATACCGTGGTTGAATTACTCGTAGGCGATCGTCTGCAGGCGAGATATGTTCTTTTCAAATATCCTTGTCCTTGACATTTGCAATGATAAGGTTCATTGTATGTCAGATCAGATTTCAGTATACATTCATTACTATGGTACTTGCCACAAAATATTATTTTTTTGTGCACATTGAAGTCTATAAACTGAATAGTTTAGTAACTGTTTTGTCACGACTTTTAAAAAAAGCAATCATCAAATCAAACGAGGTTATGTCATCTTCTGGTAGAGAAAAGTATGATCAAAATTCATTTTTTAGTTATTTGTGTTTATTTTATGATAGCTGACAATGTTCTTAACCAGCTAAAAGACTCTTAGCATCGTCCGACAGAATCTTCTGTTTTGGCCATTCACGAATATTTGTCACCAAAGGATCCGATGAAACTAATCTGTATTGCTTGCGTGTATAATACTCTCGAAATCTGTACTTCTTAATCATTATGAAGAGTACAATATAGCAAGCGTTTATCTGATCCGCTGAGCTTTTCTATAGAAAAACTTACCAAAAAATGACATAACGTAATTCGACATGATGATTGCTTTTTTTTTTCAAAGTCGTGGCTTCTTATCTCACTTTTAAAAAACGTATGACAGTTACTTTCGAAAAACGTCTATAATGATTACTAAACTTTTCTATTTTAGACTTCGATGTCCATAAAAATCATTTATTGTGAGAGTTACCATTATAACGAATGTATACTGAGATCTGATCTGACATACAATGAACCTTATCATTGCAAATGTCAAGGACAAGGATATTTGAAAAGAACATATCTCGCCTGCAGACGATCGCCGACGAGTAATTCAACCACGGTATGAAAGCTCTTTTGAAGTAGTTTAATATGTAAGTAGTTTCATCTGCACCTTCCTGCGCCTTTTGATAACAGACAAGTTAGAATTTTATTCAAAAAACATGAAAAATTGCCCTATTTCATTAAACTGAGATGATAGCAGCATAGTATGTTCGAGAAAGTTGTGTAGTTTTTAAAGATGAAAAACTTTGTATAATATGAAAAACTCATATAAATTGAAAATATATATGTTTTCTTACAAAAACTGGTTTTTGGACACCCTTTTCAGAAAATACATTATATCTTGAATTACACTCAAGTTACGGGAATAGTACCTTCAGCAAACATGTTGAAATAACTTTCTGCACAACTTTGTCGAAGTAACATAGCCCCTATGTTGGTCCTGAGCTAAAATAAAATTTTTATCTCACTTTTAGGGGGATTAATCACATAAATAAAATTTACCAAAAGATGGCGTCTATCATTCTGAGCAACTTTGCTGAAGATACTGTACCTCAAAAACCACGATCCTATGAGTTATCAATTAAGAGCGTGAAATTGCGCTTTTGAACCACTGTTCAATGGCTCTTTTCATAAAGTTGTAAATGACTCAAACGATATCATCAGATCGAAAATGGTATCCAAGAAGAAGTCATAAGAAATTAACTCTTAACACTGGACCCTCTAAAAACTTTTGTTAACGTTTTATACCACCAAACCAATCTTGTAAAGAATTTAAGCAGAAATCAGGAAACAACAATCTAACTAATCATTAATTTTGCATGAGTGACAAATATTATCAAAATCGCAGCGTTTTGTTTTTTGTGTTCATACATAGATAAAATTGTGTAAATTTAACGCACGTGTTACCTAGATATGATACTTATTGCATTCGTTTGAATCTATGCACATTCGTATTTTAAAGTTGTGAATTTAAGGATTGACAATGAATAATTGTACTACTCTGAAATAATATGCATAAGACTGAAAACGATCGGATAATTTTCTTGACGTAAAGATTGAAAACAGTACGATTATGGCTCTGATGAGATACATTGTTTTATTTTGTTTTCGGTATTTTCACTATCATTCCTTTAAATTTATTAGATTTAAAACAAAAACGAAAAAAACTTTCCTCGTGCTTTGTAGCCATGAGTCGTATGACCAAAAATACGAGCAATGGGGCGCGAAGGAGCAAGCAACCAGATGGAATTAATAACGTGATAAAGGGAATAACAAGAACACGGACAAGAAGAGCAGACTTAAGGCGGAAAATGTAAAAATGGGAAAAGTTTTTATTTTCGATTTCACACACCAATACTAAGTTCGACTGGTGGGTGGTTCGGTGGCAGACGGGAGTGATGGAATGAAATTCTCATTTCTTTTTTCATTCAAGACCGTGACGATTTGCTCCCAAAACCTTGCACGTCTTTGTGTCCACTCATATGTAGTTGTGGATTATGTACAGTAAAAGCGTCGGCTGATTTTTTGCTTTAACACTCAGGCGCGACCGAATCGAGGGTGAATAGGATGAGTTATAGTTTCTCGTGCTGATGTTCCTGGCTTTCTCACCCCTCTGTGTAAGGTTTCGCAAGAAGTTGTTATGCTGCTTTTCTCCCGCCTTGTGCGTGTGTGGGATGATTTTGTACTGTCCATTTTCCAGCACTTGTAGTCTCATTCCTCTGCTCGGACCAAGCCGTATCTCGTTCCTATCTTTTCAACGCAATGGTTGGAGTTTTCTTTTCAGCTTTCCATCACGCCTCACTCCCAGCCAGGATTTTTCGTTGCTTTCAAATCTTCGTCCCTTCGACCACGGCGATGCGGTGGGATAGTAGAATGAAAAACGAAGACGTTTGTATGTTTTCCTTTAAGCTGATCGAAATTGTTTCCATGGAATGATGGATGGACGAACGTTGACGGAAGGATATTTCACTCAAGACTGTCTGCTTCTTATCGTATATAGTGCGTACATGGGTCTTTGTGTAGATGTGTTGGAGCTGCTTTCTATCAGCAGAATAAATATGCTGAATGGTCCGTCGTTAACGACCAGATGGATGAGTTTAAAGGACGAAATTAAGTCGATATTTTTAAAGTTTAGACAAGGCCATGTCTGGGTAACCATTAAAGAGGGTAAAGGTTGCGGAATCAATAAATCATTGTTGAGTTACGTCTGACTCGGGAGGGATAGAGTAGAATCGATTTTATATTTTTGGACTTGGATGATTTAATCTTCCTGTTGGATCATGACCTGGTTTTCACTTAGTGGGGGATGTTTCGAGTATTGAATGGAATTTTTGTAAGCTATACAAAATAGAATTATTTTTACCACCAGTTCAGCGCTATAGGAAACAATCGTTAGAGCTTGAAAACTGAATTGTATTTAAATGGTCTCATTTTAAATTTACTTTGAAATGTTGGATGGAATTTCATTGTGGTTACAAAAGTTTATACACTAAGGATTTAGAACATGAAACATTGTGATAGTTATACTCGATTTACTCGAGTTTAGTATCAGTTTAATTTGAGAACTCTGCTTAAATTAAGGAGAAACTACTCATTCATGAAATTGAAGAGAAATCGTTTATTTGTGAAAATCATGAGCTCTGCGGATATCCTAAGCGGTTCATTCAAACAATCTTCTACAAGTATTACGATTGTTACAGAAAAAGTTTCCAGATAATCAAAAAAGCCTTCCAATTGTATCTGTTCGTAACAATGTTTGGTATTTATAGTTACTACTTGCACGCAAAACACAAGCAAATCTCACGAAATTGTCTATCTATTGATATCTATCATATCATAGATATCTACTATATGTGGTCAAGTACTTGAATTTTTAAAACAAGATTTCGTTTACTTTGGTAATAATTGTATCTTGCAAAAAATTGCATGTTTCATCATTGTTACAGAACGGATATTATCGTTATATAAGTAATTTCACAGGCAACAAATGCGAAATGCGGCATTTTTTCTGCTTGTGAAACCTTGGTTTGAAAATCCTTAATTAGTTATGTACCAAATCGAGTTTCCTAACAACATAGAAAACTTGCCATGATGTTCGATAAGATACACAGTTTATACTGGAGTCATTTTCAAAACAAGGATCTTGTTGTACACCACACAAGCAGAGCGAACACAATAGATACGAGAAGAGTTAAGTAAGATAATATAAGAACAATGTTTGCTACCATGGGTATTCTATCACAGGGAACAGACATCCAAGTAGAGATTTCAATGCGTGTAAGAAATTTAACGATTGTTTTAAAAAGCATTCACCAAGTAGCAATTCTCCTGTAGAGGCGCTTCGAGCAGCCCAGTAATCCCTTATGGGCTCTTGCGTTAGGGTTTTTATACAACGGTAATTCATGCGTGCAAAGTCGTGCGCAATGGTGATTTCTAACGGATTTTTACTTGTATGCTTTACACAGCTTTTTTGAAACAGTCTGTACTAGCTTGGATGTCTGTTCTCTGTGATTCTATGTTGAGCGAACATTTTAAGTTAAATCGTCTTGAAATGATACAATGAAATGACATCCTATAATTTCAAAAAATTAAATTGCTTTCTTACGATACTTAATATTAACTTTAATCACAGAGAACAGACATCCAACCTCATACAAGTATTAAAAAAACTTATGCAAAGCAAACAAGTTAACAAGTTGCGTACGATTTTGCACGCTTGAATTACCATCGTAGGCAAACTCGAACGCAAGAGCCCATGAGCGATTGCTTGGGCGCTCCAAGCGCCTCTGTAGGCGAATTACTACTTTGCCAAACAACCGTTAATTTTTTTACATACATAGAGATCTCTACTCGGATGTCTATTCTCTGTGCTTTAATTATGGATGAATTCATGTTTTTCGACACAAAGATAAGACATTTCAATAAAAAAGCATAGAGAAATTCAAATAAGAGCAAATATTTGAGTGAAAAAATAAGTTTGTTCTTTTATGTAAACTGTAGGACAGAACACCTAATAATATTCGTTAGATTCTCGTGGGTTTGAAACTTTTTTTTTATTTATCTACTTTAAATATTTGAAAAGTATAGTGCCGTTCGCTTGTATTTGGAAATCGACAATCCGTAACTTGTTTAAACTTGTGCATCACCGTGCAGTTCAGATGTTGTTTTGATTCAGTAATCATGCCTATCTGTGCGTATAGCTAACAATGTCTGCCATAATCGTTGCTCCCACCAGCTGTGAAGTTCGCGCTATAATACGATTTTTGAGAGCAAAAAGATCTACAGCTACTGAAGTGTCTAGTTTATAGAGCTACTGTAAAGGATGAAAGAAAGGTTAGACGATGATGTCTGGTGGACTATCAGATCATCTGATAAATTTATTATAACAAAACGTCCCTTACTTTTCAAATATGCCTCGTACCATTTTCGAAGCAAGTAAATGCTAACTTTCGGGTAATCAAATACTAACATGATTTTTGCCAAAATTCATATATCTTCAATATGTCACCCTCAACAACAATAGTTTGTATCCTGTCAAGATCGACATCAATGAACGGCAACATTAGTGAAGGGACCGATGGAGAAGCACCGTAGGTACTTTGGATGCCAGCTACGGTCTTCATTTGAATAAATCGTTACCAAACGAACTGGGTTCTATAACTGATTTAGGTTTTCGTAGAATGTCTGCAAAGCAAGCACGAAAAAATGTACCATTGGGATTTAAAGTTTCGGGTATTCCTCCATCGCGTGTTTACGAATTATTACGCTACTAATGTTTCCACGCTCCTTTAAAACGAAGCGCTGTTAAAGTTATTTTTTCCTCGTTTTTAGTTTTTCATTAGCCCAGTAATCATTAACATGATGATAATATTAATGATGATGATTACGAGTTTTGCTTTGGGAAAGTTGCATGAGCTAGAGTGAAAGAAATGGGTGTTTTTATCATGCTTCACACTTTTAGTTGGTTACTATATAGCCCGCTGTGTGATTCAAATTGATTAAATTTGTGTAGGTTGTGAATAGTCTTGTATAGACTATGACAACCTGAATAGAAATGCATGTTTTATGATATTATTTCTAGCGTTATTTTCGAACTATGCCAAAACGCATTTCAAGACTTAGTTAGTGTCCATGAAAGAATTACGTTCGAAAATCCAAATATGTCGCTTTTGATCTCCCTAGGCTAGGTAATCTCCTAACCAATTCTATTATCAGTTGCAATCTTGAAACTTATTACATACACACTCACAGGTCTGGGTATATTCAGAGTACCTCGTGTCTTTAGACAGGGGAGAAGGGAGAATAACGAAAAATAAAATCAATCAATATTTTATTACATTACATCACCTCTGGTTTTTGCTGGGCTCGTTACTGGGGCTGATTGTGTCCTTTGGAGAAATATTCGTATTACTCTGTTATGCTCGGGCATGTTCAGGTTGTGTTGGGATATTTTCTTTAACAATAAGTTGCATTTTCTTTTTTCCGTTATACTTTTTTTTCTTTAGCATTATTAAATTTTCCCTCAAATTAGGGTTTTTTTGGTGTTGGTCTTGTGGTTAATATGAATGGTGTGTGATCATATGATTTTATGGTGAATGATTCATTGTTGCTTAGCTACTTTTGAGAAAAAAATGAAAATGACTTAAAAATTTTCTCATACTTCCAGTAAAGCGATTGATTCAAATCATTACACATATTAATTCGTGAAATTTGTCGTTATTGTTGTTGAATACATCGTTGTGAGGTTTTACTGTTCTTATTGTTAATTTTTACATGCGTTGAGTTCGTTGTTAGCTAAAGCGGACATACCTTGTTGTACACGGGACCAGTTGATGGACGTAGGAGACAAGTGATTTACATGTAATTCTTGATTCTGGAACGAGAGTCTTTAAACACATACGTAGCACATGAACGATATTCAAAACACCGAAGAAAAATTCTTCTACATTTCGTTTTCGATAAGAATTTCTCTGTACTGCGACATTGTTTTTCAAAGATACTCATCGGTATCGGATGAAAGAAGAAGTAAATTCAATAACTTTGCATACAAACACTGTTCCTTTCAATAAATTTAAGTAAAGCAGTATCTTTTGTCGTGAATACGACTTACTTTACTATGGGACGCCTTTTCAAAATGTACACTCTGAGAGAGTGATAAGTTTTTGATCGTGAATATCTCTTGTTGTATCTAACGAATCAACATAATTTTTGCTACACGCCATCGGAAATATGATCACAATTTCATGATAAAATTTTCAGTTGTGTGACATAATCTTAAATAATTCAAAATTAAACTTTTCTGAAATGTTTGGTATAAACGAGTATCAAAGAGGATAACTCATAAGGCGCGTTTGCCTTCCTCGTTTTTTTTAAAGCTCATAGCTAAGTGATCTGTGAAAGGATTTATATAATCTAACTACCAATAGAATCGAAATTTTTCAACTTAAACTTGTATAGTAACAGCATTAGAGTATTTCAATAGTACACTATTGAAAAACCTGTGTCATTTTTGTTTGTCGTTCGAGAAAAATGTTCCGAACAGGGCTTAATATCGTAGTGAGTTCCACAATTTGGTCCTTCTGAAAGGCAGGAATGAATCCCGTACAGCATCCTAATAAGAAACCTCTTAACAAAAATTGGATTAGTTTGGATTCTATCGCCACTGTGAGCAGATGTATTGTGTGTCGTTTACAAACTAGTTTCGCTTCCCACAAGAAGCTGCTAGTCGTTTGCATTCGTGAAAAAACAACGAATAGAGGACAACGGTGGGAAGCCATCACACAAAATCAGCCGTTCTAATGGCTCTAAAAGTTTTCTACTGAACTATTAGGGTTTCTTCTTCGCAAATCGAAGGTAAAAATCCTCAGTTTAGTGCAAATCTAGAACTGTTTGATTAGATTTGTGCACTTTTCGCTGTGTGAAATTCAGTGGCGTCTCGTGACAAAATTCACGGGTTATGCACCGATTTTGTGGTATAATCTTAGAGATGAGCTGAGTGATTCATTTTCTTCTGTGCAGTAACTTATGTGCAAGGAAAGACACTAACACTGCGACAAGAGATACTAATTTTAAGTATGATGTATATGAAATCTATGTAAATACACGCAGCTTCAGTGTCAAAAGTCAAAGTACTCGAATTCAGAAAAAATGTGTGCATATCGTGCTGTGGATAAAAATCGAGACTTGACTTCGAATAAATAGAGAATCTAAAACATAATTGAATGCAGATGGGAATGGAGTTAATTCCTTCAATTTGACTTGTTGAGGAGTGAACGAGGTGCACATGAGGACGAGACGCCACTGCACAGTGGTTCAAAAGCGCAATTTCACGCTCCTAATTGATAACTCATAGGATCGTGGTTTTTGAGGTACAGTATCTTCAGAAAAGTTGCTCAGAATGATAGACGCCATCTTTTGGCAAATTTTATTTATTTGGCGCCTTTTGATAATAGACGAGTTAGAATTTTATTTAAACAACATGAAAAATTGCTTTATTTCATTAAACTGAAATGATAGCAGCATAGTATGTTTCAGAAAGTTGTGTAATTTTTGAAGATGAAAAACTTTGTTTAACATGAAAAACTCATATAAACTGAAAATATATCTATTTTCTTACAAAAACTGGTTTTTGGACACCCTTTTCAAAAAATATATTTTACCATGAATTGCAATCAAGTTACGGGAAGAGTTCCTTCAGCAAACTTGTTTGAAATAACTTTCTGCACAACTTTGTCGAAGTAAATTAGCCCCTATGTTGGCCCTGAGCTAAAAAATTAATTATTTTATCTCACTTTCAGGGGGATTAATTACATAAATATAATTTGCCAAAAGATGGCGTCTATCATTCTGAGCAACTTTTCTGAAGATATTGTACCTCAAAAACTACATTTTTAATGAGTTATCAATTAAGAGCGTGAAATTGCGTTTTTGAACCACTGTGCAATGGTTCACTTCGCCTGTCTCAAATAGATATGGCCGTTTTTCAATCCGAATTGTTATTTGGTCTCTTTGGCGAGACTTTGTGAAACGTTATGTTAGAATCCAGTTCCTCGTTCACATACTGATGGAGTTATCATCCTTCCAGATACCTTCGGATGACCATTTAGATGGTTGAATGTTGCATACGATGTTGTGATGCAAATACGAAGGATTTTTTGAGTGAACAAAATTCTTTCGTAGACGGTTTGTTGATTTTCTTTCATTTCACGTGGAATCTCACTGATAACTACATTACTGCATCGGGTGTACTCTAAAGAGAAACTGGGCTTGATGTGGTTAATCTAGGCCAGTTATAGCTTTTTATTCTGTGATAAAGTAAACGAATATTATAAGATTTATTTCCATGCTCTTTCTAAGCATGAAATTGCATATAAAATAAATTTTAACAGAGTTTCGTTGAAGTGCAGTTAGAGTTACAATGATTTCAAAATCAACGCGTATCAATTCATTTTACACTGACAGAGATTTTCAATCAAATTCTCGATTTTCGTAATCCATATTCTCAAAATATTTAACTAACAAATCGTTCTAATTTGACAAGTTTTTTCTATTAACTATTCGAAAGCATGAAACCCTGGGCTAGATTAATATCATAACCTAAACAGAAAACTACAAAAGCAACACGTACGATGGAATTATTTTTACTGGTGTACTCACCCCTCTGTCATACATACTGAATGGCAAACAGGATAGTAGATTATAATTCAATGAAGGAATTGACATTTGTATGCTATGGATGAGAAAATCTCAAAAGTGTCCTTTGAGGGGCTAAATAGGATGCTTACATATTTCAGTGTATCTTTTAGATTGATAAAACCTTGATTAAGAATTTATTTCGACCTACTGAACTAATACCTAAAGTGAGATGTCGATTGACTATATTTTTTCCTTCCAACTATTCCGTTCATAGAAAGAAAGAGCTGTTTGCATTGCCGATGAAGAATGAGTTCATCTTTCCAGCTTGTTGCAGGATAATATTACTAATCTGATCACGTATCGATATTAGGTTCGTTACTATGTTTCAGATTTTTTATCGTCTTCCAGTATGCTGACGTTCCATATTTGAGATATTATTTCGCAGTTTTTCATTTTCTTCGCATTCCCTAATGCATATCTAGTGGCAATTATGACTGAAGCAACAATAACTTAAATGCTGTTCAAATAGAATATTTTGATCTAAAAATTGCCATTGCGTGGGCTCTAATCGATAGTAGTCCTAATTTTCGCTTCGGCTTCCTGAAATCGACAATCTTACGGGAAAACACATACTCTTATTGGCTGGTGGAGTTACCCAATAATTTGCTGAGGGCTGGCAGGAGTGCGTGGCATATTTACGAAACGAAACGCTGTTTGTTGAGTGAACGGACGGAAATACGAAGGAACCCTTCGTCCGTTCATTTGGTTGGAAAAAGAAGCAGAATCCAGAGAGCGCAAGTTTTTCTTTATGTTTTTATTAATGTCCTATATAAATATTATATTTTTAATTAATTATAACCACACATGTGTGGGTGGGTGTGCTGTGTGTACGTATCACGCATAGGATCCTACAAAAAGATGCTGCTCGTATGTGCGTGCGCTGGTGCTTTCGTCTTATTTCAACTTCATATTTCGGAAATATAAATTCTTTTTCACCACAGGCTGCTGATAATGTTTATTCTTGCCGTTTTCTTGCATCCCACTTCTATTGCAGGGGCCCTTGAGGTCGTCGCTCGGCGACAATGATGGGTCGGCTTTAGGAAAAACCGCCAGTATGAGGAGCGGCCGAATGTTGGTTGTGTGTTTGTTCGCACATCATCTTTTTTTTTCTATTCACGGTTCCAGGGAATGAGGAAAATTTTCGGTTTTCTTTCTTTCGTTTCTAGCTGACGTCCGAGAAATAGCATGATTATCGCCTTTGGTATCTAATACTTCGTCTCGTTACGATTTTCATGCTTTCAGATAAACCTGTAATAACTTTTTATGCGAAATTTTTCGGTGAAAACTAATCAAAGAAAAACTCGCAGAATAACATTACTACTAGGTACTTATTTTTGAATTCAGAAAAAAAAAATTACAACTCATATACATCAAAATAATATTATTCGAACTTTTATTGGTATGCTCTAACTTCAACTTCTACTAACGTTGAAATACTCATTGAGTTCGGAAAGATGTCTACAGTTACATGCCTGGAAACCTTTTTCCACTTTGCAGCAAAGTCTTCCATCGTTTTATCATAGTGATAAAACGCCAAATCATATCAAAATAACACAGAACTTGTGGCGTAAGCTTGGTGGTTAATTGTACTAGTAGTTGCTGGAGATTTTCCTCTTAAAACTTTTTAGAGAAAGTTTTCATTGACATTTGTTTCATCATCCATATCCAAGCTGTCAGATTGCGTCGGCTTCCGCCTCTTCGTTCCTGTTGGTGATTCTTATTGCTTTGTACGATCTGCCGGTTTCTTCGCAGTTTGAATGAAAGAATACGACGTTTTGACGTTGTTAGTCTGAATTTCGCTGGGATTTTAAATTATCGCTACGCTTGCCGCCTGATCCGTGTTTCTGATCGAGAGTCAAACAATTTCGGAAGCATTTCAAAACGTTACTTGCTGTTAAACGAGGGAGTCTTAGTGATGTTAGTGTGTCATGATGCGACATAGATGGATTTCTCATACTTTTAACTTTTCTCATATAGAAAGATCAATGTCAATGCCCGGGAGACCGAGCGTCATATACCATTCGGCTCAGTTCGTCGTTTTCGTGCACTAACTTTTCTCGTAGATGGCTGGACCGTTTTTCACAAGATTAGATTAAAAAAAAAGTCTTCTGATCCCATACAAAATTCCAGAATTCAAACCGGGTCCGACTTGGAATTATGGGGCAAAATGTGCAAAAATAAATTAACAAACTTAGATTTGTACAAACTTAGATTCAAATGGAAGGTATTAGAGTCCCATGAAAAATTCCTGAATTTTATCAGGATCAGACTTTTTGTTTCGGAATTGGTGATGAGTGTAGAAGATTTAATTTCGTATAACTTTCCTCAGAGATAGGTTCAAACAAAAGGTCTTATTGCCTCATACAAAACTCTTAAATTGCATACGGATCCGACTTCCGATATTGGAATGCTAGGATGAAGAGTTTTAAAAATTTCCAATCGTTGTATAGAGCTGTGATGCAAAACACGGAAAAAGTTTTCAAAGCTAGGCTCCAACCAAATCGAATCGATTGGCCTTACAAGTTGATAGCTAAAAGAACCGACTTCGGCTATACAAATTCCCGGCATCCGGTTCCGAAGGCATCGGAAAGTGATCTCAAACTCAGAAATGGAACTCACTCACTTTTCTCACACGGAATTTAAAAATTTTATCAGGATCTCGCTTTTCGATTCCGAAAGCACCAATGGTCATATAGTCCCAAATGGAACTCACACGCTTTTCTGGAACTCACCAACTTAGATGTACAGTGCCATTTTAAATTTTTTAATTTTTCTTATTTCCAAAATTCCTGATCCGACTTCTGGCTTCGAAATTACAGGGTGATGAGTGCTTGAAATTTCGAACCGTCGTTAAGAGCGACGATACAAAAAAAGGAAAAAGTCTTCTTAATTGGGTTGGTTTAATTATTAGGATATATTTTTTCCAGGTAATTGGAGTTGAATTCGGTTCCGGAAGTACCGGATAAAGTGGATTTCACTAATTATTCTCCGGAGTCGATCGATTTTCAAAAGTTTAGGTTCAAGTGAAAGGAATAATTACTTCATATGCTTTCCCGGAGCCGAATTCCGGTTTCGAAACAACAGGGTGCTTCGGATCGTAGGTTATGCTACTTAACGTCCGAGAAAGTTTCCTGTTTCTGTTTCATGAATAGTTTTTTTAAGAATTTTACCGTAATATTCATCATAATACAGGGTTGCCGAAAGGAATCCGAAACATTTATTACTTAAATTGACAAAATATTGAATATTGGTTTCGGTAATTTCACGGCGAATGTCCCGCAGATCGTGCATGGTTTTAGGTTTGCTGATGTAAACTTTACTTTTTAAATAACCCTATAAACAGAGGTCACAGCTCAATAAGTCAGGCGATCTCGGCGACCAAGGAAAATCAGTGCTTTTGGAAATGATTATCTACACTTCAAAAAAATTTGAATTTTACAGGTGACTTAATCCCTCATACGATGTAATTCATAAAGACCTAATTTGTCAAATGACTGAATATTTTATTTGTAATGACTTATTGTTAGATGTTAGATGAGCTTGAATTTTACTGTATTCGACTGTAAATTGCGTTCTGCTAGCTGGTGCGACTGTATAAATTTAAATGCATCTTTTACCAAGCAGATGCATGCTCCTGTGGCTCAGTCGATTAACAGACGTACTTGCGATCCAATGATTCTCGGTTCAAGTCGCGGCGGTTGCTATCAGTATTTTTGTTTTAATTCAATGAATTTCAAGTCATGGAGTCTTAGACACAATATTTAAATGTTCTTCGACGTAAATTTGAGTTAACTGCGACGCTCCATTTATCCATCCATCTAATAAGATGTAAAATCACAGAGTTTTTTTAAGTGTGTAGCGAAAGATTTTTTTCAACTCTGTCAACGTTTTTCGCTAGGTATGGTGCATGGCTTCATCCTGCTGAGACCACGTACGTCTGAGACGACATTTTCGTTTCAATTCGGGTAAAACATGTGAGTAAAGCGCGCTGAATAAACTGTGCCGTCGAAGAAGTAGAGACTGATAATTCTTTACTCCGCGACCGCACAAGAAACTGTCACTAGAAATGAATGAGTTTTTAATTTGATCACCGAATATGTTTTTACGACTTATTCTTCAAAAACGAGTTATAAATAAGAACTCG
The DNA here is from genome assembly GCF_030247185.1 of Malaya genurostris. Taxonomy (NCBI): domain Eukaryota; kingdom Metazoa; phylum Arthropoda; class Insecta; order Diptera; family Culicidae; genus Malaya; species Malaya genurostris. The sequence continues at coordinate 121,582,708 of NC_080571.1, read as the reverse complement.
GTGAGCGACACTCCAGTGCTCCATGATGGAAAAATTTTAATTCCTTCTACATTTCGATACCGTGTTCGGTTTCTCCCTCTTTTCTTAATTCTAGTGTAACCGGAGAACAAAATGTGTCAGGTTCTTATGAGGTATGGGTAATATGAAAAGGGGAGAGTTGGATTAAAACAGGTATTTGTTGTTCTTTTGACTCCATTTTCAAAACTAGGTGTTTACACAGGCGTGTTGATAACATCTTTGCAGTTTTTTTTTTTCATAAAAACGTTTATTTCTTAAGGCAGTTTACATAAGTTTTTCTTCGCCGTAGCATCACTTTTACATAATATTCTTATCCTAATTTAATTCTAACATAGTCACAACGTTTTGCATTTATTAAAACATATTCTCTTATTACTTAAATATCATCTTAGGTAACTCGTCATTAATTATGAAATCTACTCGGAAATATTATTTGAACCAAACGATTAACTTCTATAAATTATAAAATAAGCTGTTATTTTCAGACATTTTGTTAATAATTTCATAAACTGTTTCGAGTTTGTTTGTATCATTACATTATTTTTATTCTAATTTAGCTATTGGTTGAACTCATGGACGCAGCTGGGATCAGAACTAAGTCTTGAAAGGGGCCTTTATTAAATTGAAACTCCAGTTTTCTTTATGAAATGATAAATAAGTTTCATGTATGAAAGGTCACGACAAGCAAGAATGTCTCGAACTGGGATATTGGATAGTCTACCTTGGGTACGCAAAGAATTTATTAGTTGAGATCTGACATCACGATACTCCACGCATGTCCAAACGACATGATCAATATCTCGATAACCTTCGCCACAAGCACAATGATTAGTCTCGGAGAGCCCAATTCGAAGGAGATGTGCATCTAACGTGTAGTGATTGGACATGAGTCTAGACATCACACGAATGAAATCTCTACTCACATCCAGTCCCCTGAACCATGCCTTTGTCGATATTTTCGGAATAATTGAGTGCATCCACCGACCCAGATCATCTTTATCCCAAGAAGCTTGCCAGCTGGCAAGTGTTCTTTGGCGAGACGAGCTATAGAATTCGTTGAAAGCAATTGGTCTCTCATAAATTTCACCCTCAATAGCACCACGTTTGGCTAAAATATCGGCTCTTTCATTGCCAGGAATGGAGCAATGAGCCGGGACCCAGACTATAGTGATTAGATAATTATTGTTCAATATGTCGTTCAGGCACTGTTTTATTTTGCCCAGGAAAAACGGTTCAGTCTTGCCAGTCATGTTTGAGCGAATGGGTTCAATTGCACTCAGACTATCTGTGAAGAGGAAATAATGGTTTGGAATTAATGTGACGATTACACTCAAACTATATTGAACTGCTGCTAGCTCTGCTATATAAACAGATGCAGGTTCTTGAAGCCTAAATGAGGCCGAAACATTATTGTTGAACATACCAAACCCTGTCGCTTCTTCAATTCGCGATCCGTCCGTGTAAAACATTTTCTCAGAGTCAATATGCCTGAACTTACTTGAAAATATTTTTGGGATTTCCGTCGAACGTAGATGATCCGGGATTCCACGCACTTCGCGCTGCATGGATGTATCGAAAAATAAAGTTGAGTCAGGGACATTTAGGAGGCTGACACGGATAGGAATATATCTTGAAGGGTTGATTTCCTGTGACATATGGTTAAAATATACTGTCATGAATTTTGTTTGAGATCGAAGCTCGACTAGTCGTTCGAAATTATTAATTACCATGGGATTCAGCACCTCACATCTTATTAGCAGGCGTGATGAAAGCTCCCAAAATCGATCTTTTAATGGAAGAACTCCCGCCAGAACTTCAAGACTCATTGTATGTGTCGAATGCATGCACCCTAAAGCAATTCGCAAACAACGATACTGAATTCGCTCCAGTTTGATAATATGAGAGTTTGCAGCGGAACGAAAGCAAACGCATCCATATTCCATCACTGAAAGTATCGTTGTCTGATACAATTTTATTAGATCTTCCGGATGAGCACCCCACCAAGATCCTGTTATTGTTCGAAGAAAATTTACTCTTTGTTGGCATTTTGTTATCAGAAACCTAATGTGTCCTCCCCACGTGCATTTGGAATCGAACCACACCCCGAGGTATTTAAAAGTTAAAACCTGTTGGATCATTCTTCCCATCATATGGAGCTGAAGCTGCGCGGGATCATGCTTTCTTGAAAAGACGACTAACTCTGTTTTCTCCGCAGAGAATTCGATACCAAGATGAACAGCCCAATCGGACAAGTTATCTAGGGTATCTTGCAATGGTTTATGCAGATCAATAGCTTTGGGTCCAGTAACTGAAACCACGCCATCATCTGCCAATTGTCTTAGTGTACATGGGGTTACTAGACAGCTGTCAATGTCATTTACGTAAAAATTATAGAGGAGCGGACTGAGGCATGAGCCTTGCGGGAGACCCATGTAACTATTTCTGAGTGTTGCCAAATCGCCATGTGAAAAATGCATGTGTTTCTCTGACAAAAGGTTGTGCAAATAATTATTTATAACCGCTGGGAGTCCATTTTGGTGAAGCTTGTCTGAAAGAACATCAATGGAAACTGAATCAAATGCTCCTTTAATGTCTAAAAATACAGATGCCATTTGTTGCTTTTGAGCGAAGGCGATTTGGATGTCAGACGAAAGTAATGCAAGGCAATCATTCGTCCCTTTATTTCTACGGAAGCCAAACTGAGTATCTGACAACAAACCGTTCGTCTCGACCCAAGTGTCGAGACGTCGTAGAATAATTTTTTCGAACAATTTTCTGATGCAGGACAACATCGCAATGGGTCTATATGAGTTGTGATTGGAAGCTGGTTTCCCCGGTTTTTGAATGGCGATAACTTTCACTTGTCTCCAGTCAGGTGGAACAATATTTTGCTCAAGAAACTTGTTGAACAATTCCAACAAACGTCTTTTTGCGAGGTTGGGCAGATTCTTCACCAAGTTGAATTTAATTCTGTCCAACCCTGGAGCGTTATTGTTACAAGACAAGAGTGCTATAGAAAATTCCATCATTGAAAATGGGTTATTAATAAAACCATTATTTGGAGGAGATTCCCGTATAATGCTCTGCGTAGGAACAGAATCTGGGCAAACTTTCCTAGCAAAGTCAAATATCCATCGGTTCGAGTATTCATCACTCTCATTGCCCACGGTACGATTCCTCATTCGTCTGGCCGTGTTCCAAAGAGTGCTCATTGAGGTATCTCTTGACAAACCTTCGACAAAATGTCTCCAATAGCTACATTTTTTGGCTCGAAGTATGCTCTTGTACTTGGTTTCTAAAACCATAAGTTTTTCAAAATTCTGAGGAGTTCCTCCTCCCCGTTTTAGAAACGTCTTGCAAGCATTTTGTTTTGCGAGTTTAGCCTCTGAGCACTCTTTGTCCCACCAGGGGTTGGGAGGCCTTCTGTTAGTCGTTGGCCCAGGAAAGCGTTTAGTTTGGGATTGTTCTGCTGCCTCCAGAATCGAACAAATGAGGAAGTCATATTCTTCAAGTGGAGGGAGCTCTTCCATTGAATTCAAAATACTAGAGATACTACTTTGGTATTTAATCCAGTCGATATTTTTTGTCAAATCATATGGAATACTAGCGGAAGTAGCAATGCAATTGCTACTGCTAATTGAGATGATGATTGGTAAATGATCGCTACCGTGTAAATCAGGCAGTATTTTCCAGGTGCAATCTAGTCGAATTGATGTTGAGCAAAGAGATAGATCTAATGCACTTGGGCGTGCCGGAGGTCTTGGGATCCGTGTCATGCTACCCATATTTAATACCGTCATGCTAAAATTGTCACAAATGTTTTGTATTAAAGATGATCTGCTATCATTGTAAACGGAACCCCACATCATTCCGTGCGAATTTAAATCCCCCAGAATCAATCGTGGTGCAGGAAGGGCTTCAACCATTTCATTAAGCTGTTGCTGTCCAACTTGTGCTTTTGGAGGAATATAAACCGAAGCTATGCAAATATCTTTGCCTTCAATGTTTATTTGGCAAGCAACAACTTCTATACTAGAAGTTGAAGGGATGTTTAATCTATAAAAGGAATAGCATTTCTTAATTCCCAAAAGCACTCCACCATACGGAGAGTCTCTATCGAGACGTATAATGTTAAAATCATTAAAATTTAAAGCTATGTTTGAAGTAAGCCATGTTTCGCATAAAGCAAATACATCACATTTTTGACTATGCAATAATATTTTAAATGAATCAAGTTTTGGCATGATGCTTCGACAATTCCACTGCAGGACAGTGATTGTATCATTTGCGACGGGTGATAATTTATCCATCAAAAGATACAAAACCTGAGACAATTGGCCATTGAGCTGATAACTGCTTCAAAAAGGTTCTAGCTATTGGAAGGAATGCCATTATGAGGGTCTTTAAGGGTTCAGATATATTGAATGCTGAGAAAATCCATTCAACAATTTCCGAAAACTTCAGTAATCCTGTTGGTGGCTGTGAAATGGAGCCCACTGGATTATTATCTTTTTCTGTACTAGATCCTGGATTGGTTTGTGAATTTGACAAACCAGGAGGCACAGTCTTTGGTTTTGACTTTTTTTGTTTAACACGGGGATCTTTTTTTGAAGATGAAATTTTAGGTGTCTTTTTTGGTAATTTGGAGGAAGACTTCTTTCTCTTAACTGACCCTTGGGTAGTGATAAACGAATTACCTCCACTATTTTCGTCAGAGTCAGAGTCCTCTGGTTCCTCTAGATTTGAAAACCCGTTTTCGGTTTCCAAAGGGGGGACATCAATGACCGTTTTAAGCATTTCTGCATATGTGCGCTTAGACCGTGCTTTTAAAGAAAGCTTAATTTTGTCTTTGTGCACTTTAAATGCAGTGCATACTGAAATATCATCATGAGGACTATTCCCACAATAAATACATTTTTCAATTTCCTTGTTGCAATCATTATCTTTATGAGGCCCTTCACACTTAATACATTTTGGTTTATTACTACAGTAAGTAGCTGTGTGGCCGAATTTTTTGCAGTTCGTACAATTCATTACATTTGGAACAAAAAGCCGAACAGGGAGGCGAATTTTATCGACATAGACATGGGACGGCAACGCAGACCCGGCAAATGTCACTCGAAACGAGTCTGATGGGCGATAAACTTTTTTTTCCTCTTCATGAACTACTGAGTACAGTTGTTTGCACTCCAGTATTTTCACACCCTCGAGCATAGAGTTCTTGAAACGACCAACACCATGCTTGAGTAAATCATCTACCGAAAGACTCGCTTCGGTAACAACACCGTCAATTTCGACATCTTTGGAGGGTATGTAAACTTTATACTCTTTATTGAAATGTTCCGAAGAGACAATATCATTCGCGTGTTTCAAATTATTTACCACAACACGAATTTTATCGTTATTTACTTTGATGATCTCTTTGATTGAAGAGTATCGTGATGTCAAACCTTTATTAATTTGAAAAATGTTTAATGGCTTTGATATACGTCTAAAAAAGACTATCCAAGGCCCAGAAGAGCTCTCCTGATATTTATTCGTTCGTGGGGGTATCGGATTCATGCTAGGATTTACGTCCATGGATTCATCCATTACATTAAAATTTTTAACTAAACTTTAAAATAAAATTTGAAACCAACACTACACAGTACTCAATCAAAAGGAAAAGAAAAAACTTCTACCTTGAAATTGTTGTCTATCTCCGTTGCACTGCCGTGTAGATCCTCGTTGCTCTAGATGTTCTTGTTGGATGTATCTGGACGTTGATACAATGCTGAAGCTCACTGTAGCGATAGAATATGATGTGATGCTACTGCTACCTGACATCCAGCACCACTCGAATTCCGATTTGCTTTCGTCTTCGCCAGCTGCAACCAGCGCAGGTCACCGGTGTATACCTGCGTGTTGTATGGCAGTGGAAAGACCGAGTTGTCTTGTCTCCTTCTTCCTAGTGCTCCGCACCGATATGCTTCTGCACCGAAGTGCCTTCGCACCGGTGTGCCTTTGCACTCTCCTGCTTCTATGTGCCTTTGCACTCTTCCTCTTCGATGTGCCTTTGCACTCTCCTGCTCAGCACTTGTGGCTGTATATTGCGGCCTGGGTAGAGTTTGGGAAACGCCCTTTGTTGTTTCCTTCACCAGCTTGGCCCAGCACTAGGGCTCTCTTATGCAGCACGACTATACGTTTTAACGGCTGCTGCCAACAGGTTTCTACCTGTAGTTCAACCGTTGTCGTATTTAACGCGTGTAAACCAACCAGCGTTATTAAACTGTACGCTTCTATACACAACCTTCTCGGTTGAACGGCTATTACTGAATGACATCTTTGCAGTTATACACCTAACAAGTAGAGAAAAGCTCTGGTGACGAGAATACAACGAAAATATTGAAATCCACACGGACCGAAGGATGCGGCCAACATGGATAGTCGCCTGCTGAAAGCTGAATACTCGAGAATCCGCTACCTCGATACTACATTACATAATGATACTATTCTAATTTTAAGTTAGTTGTAATTAAGATTAGTAATTACCCTTGGCATCTTAGAGCCTAAGCAGTGTGCCTAAAAATTATATTATAATATTGAAAAAAAAAAAGAAAATATTGAAATTGTTTAATACATGTTGTGACTCACTGGTTTTTTGTAAGAACTTAGATATTAAGTAAAGCTTGCTTCAGATAGAATTGGAACAAAGACAATTGCTTGTATTTCGGTTATTTATTATTGAATTCAAGATCCTTTTGCCTTTCTCATATAGAAAGGTTATGCAATCACTTGAAAAACCGACTAGTGAAAATTGTGTGTCATATACCATTCGACTCAGTTCATCGAGCAGAGCAATGTGTGTGTGTGTGTGTGTGTGTGTGTGTGTGTGTGTGTGTGTGTGTGTGTGTGTGTGTGTGTGTGTGTGTGTGTGTGTGTGTGTGTGTGTGTGTGTGTGTGTGTGTGTGTGTGTGTGTGTGTGTGTGTGTGTGTGTGTGTGTGTGTGTGTGTGTGTGTATGTGTCAAATAATCTCACTAGGTTTTCTCGGAGATGGCTGAACCGATTTCCACAAACTTAGATTCAAATGAAAGATGTCGTGGTCCCATACGGAATTCCTGAACTTCATCCGGATCCGACTTCCGGTTTCGGAGTTATAGAGTAAAGTGTGAGTAAAGTAATATTGTACACCGTCACTTAAACCGGCGAAACAAAATACGTAAAAAAATTTCTAAACTGGTCTTAAAACTACACAAATCGATAGTCATTATCAGTAGGCAACTAAACAAATGGATTCCGGCTATCCTGGTTCCCGGTATCCGGCTCCGGAAGTACCGGAAATAGTAGTCATATATACCAAAATTAATCTCACTCACTTTTCTCAGCGATGGTTTAACCGATTTCCACAAACTTAGATTCAAATGAAAGGTCTTACGGTCCCATACGGAATTGCTGAATTTTATAAGGATTCGACTTCCGGTTCCGGAGTTATAGGGTAAAGTGTGTTCAATATAGTACACCTTCACTTAAACTGGCGGAACAGAAACCGTAAAAAAATTATAAACTGGACTCCAAACCGTTATTCCCAATCTTAGGGTCAACATTTAAATCGTAATTTAAAGTGCGTACTAGTAGAGTTTGTATGTCATGTTAGTTGGTGGCCGTACGAACCGACTTTGATTATACCGGTTTTCGGGTTCCGGTGCCGGAACTGCATATGATAGTGAACCCACTTCGTTTTCTTACCACAATATTATATACATGAGAAAGGCATCACTAGATGGATTAAAACAGCTAAGGATCGATTTTCGGGACCACCAACAAATTACAGACTTACAATTAATTTTCAAAGAGGACCGACGATTAATCCTTATCGAGAGCACAGCCTGCAACTAACGATGCCGAATCAAATGACTGCTGAATGTTCGTCAACTGATACGTGCGTGGCGTGTCGTGCTCAACATTCGTGTTTTCGACAATTTTGACGCATTACCCAGAAGAAGAGAATAATGACCATATTATCACAAGTCAACAATCATGTTCAATAAGATCTCCTCATCTAGCGTCGTCGACAGAAATCGTAGCATATTGTCAAAATTTTAACCGTATGAAGAGCGCACTTAAAATTAATGAAATCCATAAAAATATTTTAGGGTGTTCGTATGGAATTATTCTAGCAACCGAAACTAGTTGGGATGATAACGTTAACAGCACGGAAGTCTTCGGAAACATTTACAACGTTTTTAGAAACGATCGTGAGCTCCATACATCTGATAAAAAATCGGGGGGAGGTGTTCTCATTTCTGTTTTAGCAGAATTTGACGCCGAAATGATAACCACTACGAAATTTAAAGAATTTGAACACGTATGGGTAAGAATTCATTTAGCAGGTGAAACACATATTTTTGTTTCAGTATATTTTCCTCCTAACAATGCCCAAAAAGCCACATATGAAAGTTTTTGCATGTTGCTGATGAAATAATTACTAAGCTTCCATCGGAAGTTAAAGTTCATATATATGGAGACTTTAATCAGCGCAATATCGACTTTATTCAAGACGCTGAAAATGATAGCATTTTACTACCTCTCGTTGGGGAGAATGAAACACTTCATTACTTATTCGGCAAAATATCTGGTTTAGGTCTTAATCAAATTAATCATGTAAAAAATCAGCAAAACTGTTATTTAGATTTTTTATTTACTAATATTCACGATGATTTTTGTGTAATAGAATCACCAACTCCATTGTGGAAAAATGAAGTTTTTCATACAGCAATCGAATTCTCAATATTTATACATCAGATTAATAGACCCGACGACTACGAGTATGAGGAGATTTTCGATTACCACTCAGCAAATTATGATAGTATTAGTCGTAAGCTACGAGAAATAGATTGGCAAGAACTCCTTAGAAACGAAGGAAATGTCGAAATTTCAGTCGATATTTTCTACGCACGGCTGTACGACATAATAAATGAACATGTCCCATTAAAGAAAATTAGGCGACAAAATAATTCAAAGTATCCTGTTTGGTATAACGAGCATATTAGAAATTTAAGAAATCGAAAACAAAAAGCTCATAAAAAGTACAAAAGAGAAAATAATAGTGACAATTTATCGAGTTACATACACATCTGTGACCAACTAAGTTTAGCAATTGATACTGCATTCAAAGAGTATAACTCAAGAACTGAACAGGAAATAAAGTCTTGCCCAAAAAAATTCTTTAGTTATGTTAGAAACAAATTGAAATCAGAAAACTTTCCGTCAAGAATGTATTTACAGGAAAACATTGGTAATAACTCACAAGAAATTTGTAATCTTTTCGCTAAATTTTTTCAACAAATCTATACGAAGTTTTCTGAAGATGACCGCGATCGTGAATATTTTAATTTCTTTCCAGAGTTTACTGAAGATATTAATGTAAATCAAATCGAAGTGCTAGACGTTATTTATGAAAAAATTAGCATTAGATCTTGCAACCCCTTTGTGCTGGCTTTTTAATAATTCGCTTCAGTCTGGAGTTTTTCCAGATACGTGGAAAAACTCTTTCGTTATACCAATTTTCAAAAATGGGAAAAAAGCAGACATATGCAACTATCGCGGGATTGCTATTCTTTCTTGCATTCCGAAGCTCCTTGAAGCGATCGTTAATGACAAACTGTTTAGTCAAATAAAAAATAGAATTACTCACATGCAACATGGATTTTTCAAAGGACGTTCCACTACTACTAATTTGCTTGAATTCGTCCACTATACCCTGACCGCTATGGACAAGGGAAATTACATTGAAGCTCTTTATACAGATTTCAGCAAAGCATTCGATCGTGTTGACATACCCATGCTTATGTTCAAATTACAGAAATTGGGAATCTTACCAGGTCTTCTTAAATGGTTGGAATCTTATCTAACAAATCGTCAACAAATTGTAAAATTTAAGGGTAAAAAGTCGAACCCCATTCACGTCAGTTCTGGGGTCCCCCAGGGATCTCATTTAGGTCCTCTTTTATTTATCTTGTTTGTAAACGACATTTCCTTTCTTTTAAAAAAAATAAAAATTCTAATATACGCAGACGATATAAAACTATTTTTAGAAATAGAGAAAAGTGAGGATGCCAAGGTTTATCAAGAAGAAATTCTTTCTTTTTATACATGGTGTAACAAAAGTCTTCTTCAACTAAATGTGAAAAAATGCAGTAGAATAACATTCAGTAAAAAACGAAATACACCTGCTTGATACTTACTCTTGGAAGTCAAACAGTTCAAAAATGCGAAAGAATTAGGGACTTAGGAATAATACTAGATTCTAAAATGACTTTTGTTGACCATTATAATACAATCATAAACAGAGTTAATAACATGCTAGGATTCATAAAACGATTTTGTTACTGTTTCCACGATCCGTATACAATTAGAACATTATACATTGCCTATGTTCGGTCAGTACTAGAATACTGTAGCTTAGTTTGGTCACCTTGCTTAATCACATGGGAAGATCGAATTGAATCAGTTCAAAAACAATTTTTGTTATTTGCACTTCGTAAATTAGGTTGGACAAGACTTCCTCTTCCATCCTATAAAGCTCGCTGTATGCTGATCAGTATTCAAACATTAAAAGAACGCAGAGAATTTCCAATGGTCTCATTTGTAAATGACATTGTCTCGAATCGCGTAGATTCCAGTCAACTCCTGTCCAAACTAAATTTTTACATACCATCTCGGCCTTTAAGAAATCGAAATATTTTTATTACAAACCACCAGCGAACAAACTATGCAAAAAATGGGCCAATAAATCAATTGATGGCTGTATACAACAAGCATTCAGAAGCAGTCGATTTCACTATGTCAAAAAACAAACTAAAGCAATATTTCAGTTCTATTCGGTAAGCCAATTATAATTATTTAACTCATAATAAATTATACATTATTTAGTGATCTATTTAGAATAGTTTACTAATTTAAAACGATTATTGTAATTATCCTTATGGTCTACTTTTGATTGACGACAAATAAATAAATAAATTATACAAATGTTGCGTTTTCTTCATACTTTTAAGAAAAAATACGGATAAAATTATTCGTCACGGTTTCGAAGGAATTCTCGAATTTTTCCTGTACCACGGCTCATTAGGCGGCGCACACCTTCTTCGTCCATCGTTTTAGCTATCTTATTTCACCAGGTCGTTATCTGATTGATGTCTTTGACAACCTTTCCCTTTGCCTTGAGTCTCCTCTTCATGATTGCCCAGTATTTCTCAATAGGGTGGAACTGGGGGCAGTTGGGTGGGTTGAGGTTTTTCGGAACAAACTGGACCCCTTTCTCTGCATACCATTTTTGAACGACTTTGATGTAATGACAGCTTGCCAAATCTGGCCAAAACATTACGGGATGCTCATGGGATCCAATGAACGACAAAATTCGTTTTTGGAGACACTCTTTTTGGTATAGTTCCGATGTCATTGTTTTATTTGTAACGAAAACTTTCGTTTTTTTTTTGCCACAGCTGCAAATGCCCTGCAAAATCATAAATTTTCTTGCCAATTTGTCGGCAAAAACAAATTCAAATTTGGCTTGAACATCCCCCCGAGCCGTTTGCCAAGTAAAATTTTTGACCTGGGATTTACCCGAAGTCAGCCTTGACGTAACTTGGTCAGTACCTGGTCATATAGTTTTCGAGCACGAATTTTGACCACACTATTCTGTTTTATGGTCCGATTTGGCTGTTTGCTAGCTCGATACGACTTGATTCCTTCCCGGAGTCGAGTTTTCCTCACGGTACTATGGGCAGCACCGAATTTTCTGGCCAAATCACGGTCAGACAGATTAGGATTGCTCTTAATCGTCTTCTAAATCTTACCACGCAGTTTCCGGTCGACAGTTCCACTCCGACGATTGGCTTGAGGCTTCCGAATCGTCGTCAATGTTTCCTTATACCGTTCGATAACGCGCCATACGGTATTTCTGGCAATTTCAGCGGTTTAGCTAGCCTAGATGCAGACCACAATGGATTTTCCAAATAACTGTGCACAATTTTTTCCCTTATTTCGGCTTCCATGTTGATTGTTTACTAAGAACAGTCGATTTGAGGAATATCAAAAACCATACGTGAAGCTGACAAAATTCCAGACACGTGGGCGCCAAGAACTTCCAAATCTGTCTACCAGGCGCCACAATATGAGCAAAAGTTTGTTCCAATTCTAAATGAAACAAGCTTTACATTGTATGAGGATGGAGATAACTAATTTTTTTTTGTAAATGTGATTTCCAGCCAATTTGATTGCTTTACTCTGACCGGTTCTGGAGATACGGATTGATGAGAGTATCCGTTAAAAAACTTATGATGCAGAAACACTATGTAGCTTTGGTTAGCAAATCTTGACCGATGGAAGACCACGGAAGTCTTAAAGGTTTACAATTACCGGCTTCGAATGTCCAACAATGTCAAAAACGCATGTCGATTTGGCTGTTTGGGTCATAACGATGATCTAAGAAATATGCACTAGATTATTTCGATTTGCCCATCTTACTGATTGATAAAACTTTCAAAAATATTACATCACTGTTCCAATCGACTTTATGTTCTAACAACATTCGATCTATGGTTGCTGGAAATCCTATGAAAAAAGAACATCAATCGAACAATACACAACATTATTTGGAAATATGTACAGAACATTTATAGATTGCAGTTGGCTATACAAACGAGAGTTGCAAAATCAATACGCACGTACCTAGTTGATGGTACAAGCTTAACAATCACGCTAGAAACCAGTCCAAACTGAATTTTATATTGGAATAACATTTGCGAATTGTTCTGCGTCTATTTGCATACATATTTTTCAATGGCCACATTTTTCACATCACGAAATGGAAGAATTTACGCTACATTTTATCAGGGGCACAGGATCCAATATTTTGAACGATTCGAAGAAGCCGAAACCCAAACCCCTTCGGAATAAACCATCAGCTCAGAAATGATGATGGATATACCGAATTGCGGAGAATGTTCTTTCGTCGACGCCAGGCTGCTTTGGCAGGATCGAAGGCTATGGGCGCGTGTGCTGGGGTGAAATATTAAAAACGCTCGTTTTTTCGCCTTTCGTTTTTTTCTTGAAAAATATGCATACAATTTCATCATGCCTCACTGCTTCAATTTTTTCTTCGCTTTGTATATGGTATGATTGTACAAACCCAGAGGCTATGAAGAAAAAAAATAAGACGTGCTATTTCATTTTCGTGACAAAGTGCGCTGTAAACTGGAAAACATTTAATCAAAATTTTTGTTTTTCATCCTTGTTCCTTCCACTTCGTGTGAATAAGTTTCAGATCTATATCAACCCAAGAATGACGCCTTCCTTTTTGGCTAGCAACTACGAGTTGGTGTAAAAAATTCAATATAAAATAGAAAAAATATCAATTTTTTGTTCGGAAACGATATTGTTTAGGTATAAATCCACATATCTAGCTATGAAGCATCTGAACGAAATTGATTGGATGTGGTGCAATCGCAGAAAGCGGAAGAGTAGTCGAACAAAAACAGAATTAGAACGAATGGACCTTTATTCACCTGACGACGACGAACTTACGGATACAGGATATGAGGTTAAGTTTAAAGTTAATTTCTCACGTTTATGAAAATTGTAAAGTTTTTCGAGGTTTTAACGAACTAGAGATTATAAGACGAGAAAGAATGTGAAAACTATAGAGCCACAGTATTCAAGTTAGCAGAAGGCTTCTCGTAACTAAGCATTTACTTTGTCACATCTCACCCCAGTATTTTATCTTCACATCTTTACTCTTACTTGAGCACTATCGATTTATAATTTTCATACTCCGATAGTTTAATGTTAGTTAAAATAACCGAAAATGTAGACAATCGTAAGCTGTTTTTTTTTGTATTTTCAATCTTTTGTGGACACCGTACAAATATTCTTAACGTAAAAATGTTTGTTTGATTTTATTAATTACTGTGTGATATCAATAGAAACGGTATTTGGTAAACAAAAAAGCAAAACACAAATTATAAAGACAGTACTCGAAAAAAAGAGTATTTTTGAAACTCTGAGGGAAAGTTGAAGTCCTAGACTGAATGGCCGGACCTTTGATCTCTCTTAAACACGTTCATCCACTCTTGCTTCAAATCCGTGTCGTTTTTGAAGACTTTATTTGATTCCCGGAACTTCGCACTGGAATACTTCTGGCCCGAGATCAGCTTGGTGGCCGTTTTAGTGTACATCTCGTCAACCATTATGATGCATTTCGGCTGCACCAACCACTCGTGGCTGCCACACTACAACTTCCTGGTGCAGGATTTGTCCTCCGTATTAGGTTTATCGGTTCGGTTAGGCGCCTTACAAACCTTGAAAACCTAAAATCCGAATCGCTTCATTGTCGAAGCAGACGGAAGAATTGTTTTTTTTGGTCACATCCCGAATCCAAAGGTTTCGGACTTGAAGTAATCTTTCACCTTCCTTTCGGTCACAGGGTTGCGTTTCTTCGCTTTTAACCGCTACCAGCTTGAACGATTTTACCGTACGGGATGTACCTGTGGTTCTGGTCTGGATTTTCCACGAACGAACCTATAATTTTTTGTCGAAACATTTCGTGCTTGGAAGCCATCTCGATAAACATTTGACCGATTGTGACAGAGTTTAGTACATGAAAACATCACACTCTGAAGTAGTTGTAGTTGTTTTCTTCTATTCATCAGCTCATAATTTAAGAAGCAAACTCATCGCTGATTTACACGGATACAAATCCATTGCCGGTACCATGATTCAGAAATTATGAACATAATGAAATATATCTTCTTACGGGATCACGCCTATTACTGATGATTTTATGAGCAAAATGATTCATATCATGAGCAATAACTCATCATTTTGCTCATAGAATCATCAGTAAAAGGCATGACTTCATAAGAAGACATGTTTCATTATTTTCATAATTTTTTAATCATGGTACTGTGGTTTATGAAAATCTAATGGACTACGAAAAAATTATTCAGGATTCCAGGGGTGCATTTTGGTATTCCAAATGCTCAAAATTATTCCATTCACACTAAATTCTCATTTGTTATTGTTTTAAATTTTCTACAAGGAGAATTATAATATTGCCGTTATTGATGTTCAATCCATATGTTGTCCTATTTCTGTTTATAATATGACATTTAGAAAAAAATGACAACTCAGTCACTTATTATGTTTGCCAAAAAAAGAATAATTCTTAATTATTTGAGTTTCATACACTTTCATTCACCAAAATGTTTTGTTTACGATATATTTTCGTTAACATTACAATGCGAAAACCAATCTATAGCTTTCTGAGTCATTGTTATAATCTGGTAATATCTATGATGCCGCTATATCAATTTACTATATAATTAATAGTTTCACAACATCAAATAAATTTGCTTTTAACTATTAGATAAAAACATAGCTGTGAATTAATATATGTTTGAAGTAAGTAACGATAGCTTATAAATGATAATTAGTTCGATATGACAAAATAATGTGCTTGGGAGCCTTAAAAAGATATGTAAAACTACTAGTTTTACATATTTTTATGTACAGATTTTTATCGAAGACGCATCACAAACACCATATTAAAATTGAATTTCGCTTGACAGTTCATAGTTTGATTTGTCAATTTCAAATAACATACTGCTCGTTTATTGTTAATAGAAAAGCATTCTGCATTAATTTAATGTTTACATTGTCGTTGGTGACTAAGTTTTAAATAGTTATTTGAAAACAAGTTATTTTCATGTTATGGAAAGAAAGTTTTTTTTCAACATGTCCTTGCAACGTAACGACAACTTATTTTTAACTGATCTTCAACA
Source organism: Malaya genurostris (assembly GCF_030247185.1). NCBI lineage: Eukaryota > Metazoa > Arthropoda > Insecta > Diptera > Culicidae > Malaya > Malaya genurostris. The sequence continues at coordinate 121,566,868 of NC_080571.1, read as the reverse complement.
TGTCGCTAGTCACTATTTGAAACAGCGCTTTCTGAGTTATGCATGTGGTTAGGTGTTAATAATAATCAATAAATTTTGTTGTTGCAAACTGATCACAAATAAGCTACCATAATAAAAATGGTTACTTGCTAAACCAGGAGTATTTTCGAGTACTTTTCGATTACCCGCAATGAACATCCATGGTAATTTAGAATATAATATTTTTTTCCTAGATCCGCTCGATTTTTCATCAATTGGCATAGCATTTCTAAGAATTTCTGCAAAAGTAAACTTTTATCACAATTTGTCCAAATTGAACATTTTTGAATCGCATGGCATTTTAAAAAACCGACGGAAGCGATAAAATATTCAGCAATTTGACGAAATTGTTAGTTTATATTTGAATCGGTCGAAAACTGTATTCATGATATGGAGACTCCATCGGTTACGCCCACCACCAGATGTGAAATTGTATTAAATTTATTTAAATTTGCTTTCTTGTATTCCCTTTTCATTCATATTGATGAGGCTTTTATGCGCTCATGTTCGGTGGTGCATATTCTTCTCGAGAATAAAGGTTGTGACCGATCTGGTTTTATGTTTTAGATTTTTCATTCGCATTAACAAATTGTAAATATCGGCTAGGCTATTCCCTTGTAGTTAAATTTTACTTTCCCAATTTCATTTCGTTCAAAACTTGTTAAAGTTGTATAAACTGAGCCAAGGAATATTGATAGGTATATTTTCACAAACTTAGATTCAAATTCGATTTTCACAAACTTAGATTCAAATGAAATGTCTTATGACCTCATACAATTTTCCTGAGTTTTATTTGGATCCGACTTCCGATTCCGGAATTACAAGGAAATATGTGAAAATGTATGAAAAAATGCGCAATAAATTTTCTCGGATATTTCTTAACCGATTTTCACAAACAAAGAAGCAAATAAAAGGTCTTAAAATTCTATAAAAAGTCCCCGAAAAGTTGATCCAGATCCAACTTCCGGTTCCGGTATTACAGTGCGATTAGTGAAAATTTTCAATTTCATGAGTGTTTTTTCAGAAGTGACGGCGAAACGAGGTGCATATTTTTATAGAAATTACTGCTAAATTGATCTAGTTGACAGATATTGTTATTTAGTGAATATATGAAAATACGTTGGGACTACTAGTCCCTGGTTTCCGCTTCTACCAGCACTGATAATAGTGAAGAAAATCTCCCAAAACGGAACTCCCGTCTATTTCTCAGCAACGGTTAAGCCGTTTTTCACGATTCATGATTCGAATTGCTCTCATTATCTTTAAATATACTATGCAATTTCATCCTGATCCGACTTCCGGTTCCGAACACTCCGGTTCAAAACACTCAAATTCAAAATGATGATGCAAAACTGGTACGCGTCGGTATGTGCAGCTTTGCTCCGTTCGCAGCGTGCTTTGTTTAATTTCGTATATCATGCAGGATTGACACATTAAAATTTATATTTTTCGGGTGAAAAATATGTAAATTTCTAATTCTTTTAATCAATTTGTACCTACTTGTTAGTGTTATTACAAGATCATGATATTTCTCATATAGAAAGTTTATACAATCACTTGAAAAATTGACTAGTGGAAATTGGCCCAAAGGAATCTCGAAGTTCCATAGGTTGCTATTGAATTTCACACCGTCATTCTAACCAGGGGGTTAAGTTAATGATGCAATAATTTTGGTAACGTTTCAGAAACTTTCGGTCTTTGGTGAAGGTTGTTTTCAAGGAAAACTGGAAATTTTATTGTGTTACATTAACAAAAACTTAACCAGCTTACTAAAATCTATCATTTATAGTCAAAATGTTTAACGATATGTTGTTTGGTCCATTTTAGAGAATGCTAAAAAATACCACAAATACAAACGCTCATTTACATATATTGTGGAAAAAAACTCTTATTATTAACTGTAAACAACTATTTTGTTGGAATGAATTACGTTTAGTGTGACACTGAAGTGTGTAACCGGGTTTCCATATAAAAACTGCCCCCAAACAGAACAAAAATTGATATACGCTGTTTGAAAGGGTTTATATTGGAGATGATTTTCTCAAAATTTTAACCCTTTAACTGCCATATTGGTGGAGCTGAGGTGGTTCTTCTGATTATGATTTTATTAAAATTTTTCAAAAACCTCTTTAGCAAAAAAAGATGGAAAAAATCAGGAATATTTTAGGAATTATGGGAAACCTTTCTGATTTTTTTTTCGGAATTTTTCAAAATGTATTTCATGTGAAAAAAAAATGTTCAAAATTTTCGAATTTTTTTTAGTCGCCCTTACAATTTTGGTACGACTCTAGATTTTACATCAAAAATATATCATTTATGATTACATTACGCTGTATTTTTTCAGATTTTTAAAAAATGTGGACGGGTATAATATCAAACTTTAAAAAAACAAACCATTCGGAAAAGCATGCGTCTCCATGAAATTGTCATCATCCGATGGAGACGCATGGTATTTAGTTCTAAAATCATATATCACATACCCTTAGAACTAAATACCATGCGTTTCCAACTACAACTTGAGTTCAGGGCTTGAGTATTGACGTAATTAATAATGATAAAAGAATTTTATTCCTTATGTTATTTACACACGCCCGCACGCCTGGGTCGATTTACCAAGCAATGATCTAGGGAATGCATTAGTGAACATGTGTGCCAGCGGACGTTGTAATTCGTTTCTAACTTCAACATCTTGGTCTGGAGGTTTCGAGGTTAGCTATTAGCAGTTCTAAGAAATACTATAAACCAGATAGAAATCAAGTCGAAGCACCTGCAGCAAGTCCCAAAGACAAACAACATGTTCGTTTAAACTTAATATTTTCAGTTTCGGAAAATCGTATTGTTTTATTGCTTCAATCGAAATATGTAGTAACTATGAATGAATGAGAAACTAAGCTATGTGTAAAAATGGAATTTCAAACGCTTTTGCAAATATAGTCAATCGAATTTACTTGCACTTAGTGATCTTTTTCTGGTGTTTCGTGGAGTACTTTTCTCTCGTATCAGCTCAAGCCCGTTTATTATGTATCTAGAAGTCGTCTCCATACAGCTCAGACTATGACTACTGTTTGCCTCCATTTGATCGATCCACCTTGCTCGCTATGCTTCTCTTTTTCTTAAGCCTTCCGAATCACATTCAATAACCATTTTCAAATGATTGCCGTCTGTTATTCTGATAACATGTCCTGCCGATCGTAGCTGTCCAATTTCAGCTGTACGTATGATAGGTGGATCTCCAAGCACCTGTTGGAAACCTTGGTTTATACGCCGTTGATTAATATCTTATGGTGACGTATTGCTTTTCTTGTATCTTTATCCGCGGTCAAAAATGAATGAATACACGAATTCATGAACCTCCACGATATCGTCGCCACGCACCATTATTCGAGTGGGAAGATGTTATATTTCAAAGCTTTTCCCTCTCATACATTTTGTTTCGACGGATTTACTGTCAGTCCGATCTCAGTTTCATTATTCGTAAATTAACCGTTACTTTAAACCGTATATTAAAACCTAAATATTTGTCAATTCATTAGTTCTGATTCATGTTTCTCTTACCGACCCTTCCTTTTGAAAATTTTTTCTTAAGCCCTGAACTCAAGTTGCAGATGGAAACGCATGGTATTTAGTTCTAAGGGCATGCGATATATGATTTTAGAACTAAATACCATGCGTCCCCATCGGATGATGACAATTTGATGGAGACGCATGCTTTACCGAATGGTTTATTTTTTTAATTCTGATATTATACCCGTCCACATTTTTTCAAAATCTGAAAAAATACAGCGTAATGTACTCATAAATGATTTATTTTTGATGGAAAATCTAGAGTGGTACCAAAATTGTAAGTGCGATTAAAAAAAACTCGAAAATTTTGAACATTTTTTTTCACATGAAATACATTTTGAAAAATTCAGAAAAAAATCAGAATGGTTTCCCATAATTCATAAAATAGTCCTGATTTTTTAAAAATTTTTTGCTAAAGAGGTTTTTGAAAAATTTTAATAAAATCATAATTAGAAGAACCACCCTAACTTCACCAATATGGCAGTCAAAGGGTTAAAATTTTGGTAAAATCATCTCCGATATAAACCCTTTCATATAGCGTATATCAATTTTTGTTCTGTTTGGGGGCAGTTTTTATGTGAAAACCCGGCTACACCCTTTAAAGACTATTCTGACCTGAAGCTTTCATCATGATGATTAATAGAAGATGAGTTTGAGTTACAACAACAAAGAGATGTGTTAAGTAGTATTAGTATTACTCAATGTCTTTTCTTATTGTATTTGATGGATTTGAAACCCCTTCCCCCACTGAAGCGTGACGTAATTTGTGAATGACACCTAAGACGTTTTATTTGCATCTTAGTTTGTAAAAATCGTTTAAGAAATTTCTGAGAAAATTAGGTGCGCATATTTTCAAAAAGCTGCACATATCACCCTGTAACTCCGGAACCGGAATTCAGATCAAATTCTTTTAGACTATTTTACTGCGAGTGCGAAACAGTTGCAATATCACTCATAGTTGGGGAACATTTCTTGATACATAAATCCGAAATATGGGCCTAATGTCATCAACTGGCTGAAATATAAAAATAGCTTGTTTCTCATAATCGATTATAATCACGAGAAAAAGGAGCGCTACAATTATAAATCCAAACTTTGTGCGACTGGCCGATATTCGAACGAAAGTCGTGCCTAGAATGGTAATACAACGAAATCAGTGTGAATGCTGACTTCCTACTTGATTTGCATTAGACAGCGCACATTCAGTTTTATGTTTTCCGAAATGTGTACGGGATACATTAAGCTAAACACATAAGAGCCTAATAAGAAATTACATAAATATTAATTTAATGTACAGCTCTCTCCTTTACATTCTCTTGCTCTGGCGATGGAACAACTTCCCACTATCGTTCCGATGCCTGTTTCATAGTTTTGTTTTTCTCGAGCATCGCACCTTTTCCAGCAACCTGCCCACCACAGGCGAGCCCTGTTTCGGTGTAATGTGAAATTCACCACTGTCGTAATTCGCTAATAAAGCAGAGCTCGCTGCCACCCAATTGCCTTCCGTTGCTGTGAAAAGAAAACTTGGATTAATTTTCACTTTCTATACTTTCCACCCATTCCAGTGCTTCGTTGTCATAAGGATATCAGCGCACGACCGTCGTCGTTGGTCGTTGGTCGATGGACACGAGGCCAACGTTACATTCCTCCACTCCTTGGTTTTAAATATAAACACGTACAGTATAGCAATGGTTTCCTACATAGCCAACATAACCGAGAAAATCGTGTTCCTAACAGAAACGTTACTAAGCCAGCAAGACTAAAGGATGATGATGATGACAGTTTGCTACCGAGAACGATGCTCACTACTAACCAGCAGAGCAATGTTCTCTGGTGCTTAATAGGAATAAATTTATATTTAATTCATTTCAGACAACCTACACAAACAGATCAGAAAAGGCAAGCATTAGGTACTGTTGTTCGAAACAAAAACTTTGTTTTCAGATAAAGAAACTAAAGAATTCTCAAAAGGTGTCATCAGTTTTTTTTTTCATTGACTGGTTCCGCTTAGCAATAATTCTATAAAATAAATAGACCAAGAACAAGATTCTATCTAGCTTCATCCAGACTATCTAATTCTTTGAGACTGTCTCAGATTTTATTCCTAGGCTCATGATAAAAGTGTATGCGTTACTCCTGATGAACCAGAATGACTAAACCGGTGGAAAACAGCAACATCAGGAGCACATCGAGAAGGGCTGTCGACGTTTTTTATGTCTACCGAAGGGTAATTCCATCCTGCCCGATGAGGACGTTTGTTATACATAGGATTTAAAATACATAAAACATAAAGTGGGGTGGAATCATTTTAAAATGAAAAGATACTCTATTGAGCAACCTGTTGAATCGTTCATTGATACTTTTCAGGGACGGGTTGTGGTTTTTTAGGTCGAAGTGGTGGTGGCAGGTCCATTATATCGAAAAACGACAGCCGTCGTCTCTGCTGTTGCTGGAATGTATGGCATTCCGGTGTGTGATAAATGTCAAGGGCAAGGTTATTAGGTCAAATGATGATCAGAGAATTTTACAATGTAATTCATGCTGATTAAAGTTTAGAGCAGTCAGATTTCCTGTGTCCTTCTGCAATCGGTTTCGGTTTCTGTTTTGCTATACCATAAAACAATGAATGCTTCTGAAGTTTTAGAGAAATTGGAGATCCTTGTATGACATTTGCAACAAGCATTCCGAATAATTACTTTCAGTGTTACCAGCTAAAATAAAATTGTGATTTTACATCTTATAAGATGCACGTCGTAGTTCACGCAAATTTACATTCAATTCCATATATAAACATGCGATTTGAAATCAGTAGCAAACGCGACTTAAACCAAGAGTCATTAGTAGAGAAAGTAATTTTTAAACCCGAACCAGAACCGTACCCGATCGAAAATAAAAGACTTCTACTCGTATCTATCCCGAATTAGAGAATAATTTCTCTTCCAAATCCGAACCCGACCTGTACCCGATAAAAAATAAAAATCTATTCCCGTACCTGAACCGAACCTAAAAAAAAATGAATATTCGGGTTGAAATACTCGAAAGCCGACCAAAGTTTTTAACTCGAACCCGACCCGTATCCGCTAAAACTGAAAAAAGCCCGAAAAACATATTTTTTTCAGAGCCTGAACCCAACTAGTACCCGTCGGGTTCGGGTCGGATTTCGTGTGCAAATACCAGAGATGGTTGTCTAGTTATTAGATACATAGACCTCACTGAATTTTACATTTGTACATGACAGGCATCGTAATCATGGCTAAAAACTGCTAATTTACGGCTCCAATTTCTTTCCTACCTCTTGACTCATGAACTCAGCCCGTGAGAAGAGATGATTTACGCCAAGTAGGACTTTGTTGTCCTTCCGAGAAACTACTTTTCGGGTATAATCATAAAGTTGGAAAATCGCTGAAGGAATCAAAAGAGAAATAAAAATAAGCTATACAAGAAATCAATAATTATCAATGATTTAATTCACTATGTTCTCACTCGAAAATCATTTAAATGATTTTCGAAAATTTCTAAAATGTATATGAGTTCATATACAAACGTGAAAATTATTTTATTTTTAAGTCCATTGTGATCGATCGTGTCTTATAGATAACTCTGTATTTTTTCAAAAAAAAAACATTGATCAATGCGTAAAACTCATTTGTGAAAATTTTATTTTATAATATGTCGGTCAAAAAGTTCCTGATTTGGCTAAGAAAACAACATTATTTGGATTTTATGCACGTCGTCGTTTCAACATTTTTACATCTCTTTCATACTACGATTTTTCCTTAGTCTCAAAAAATCGCTTCACTCTCAGCGATGACTCCATCATTCGATGCAAATCTCTTTCCACAAAGCTGAGAAATATGAAAACATGAAATAGTCGCTGGGAACTAAAACGGGCGAATATGGTGAATTATATTGTTAGTTTGCATATTATTTATTGTAATCCATTTCAATGTAATGTAATGTAATTTAGTAATATAAACTAAAACTGCACATTGATCTGAAATTTTAGTTTTAAATTAAATATTTAGAAAATAATACTTTAAAATAAAAAATTTTTATCGACTATTAGAAAATGAGAAATCTACTTTGAGAACATTTTTTTATATTAAAGAGCTCATGCAAAATTGTGAACACACTTCCTGTTGATATCTCAGCGATGTCAGCTATCTCATGCAATTTAACTTTTCGATTATTCGTAAAGAACGGACGATTTTACACCATAACCGGATAATGGTTATCAAACCATTTCTTTGTTGGCACAATTTTTTTTATGGAGAAACGGTGTTTTATCAACACATGAAATTTTGTTTTCTCAATTGTTTATCATTTTTCAAAAGTGAAAGTATGCTAACTAATACACTGATGAATCGAATGTCATGAAATTTTGACAGACGGTTTCTCTATTTAACGCACCCATCTGACACCGGTATATGAGCACCAGCCATTTGAAAGTATACCGATTACGTTGAGCCCCTCGCGTTTCGAGCCCCAAACACTGCGATGTTTTGATACTCATCGCGACACTCAAATTGTGAAAATTATATCCACTTGATGTCTCAAAACACTGTCTGCTGTATTTTAGGTAAACCGACAAGTTATTGTGAGAGAGTCGACCCAAAATTCACTAATTTTCGTGCACTAAACAAGGTAAACGCATAAAACAAATGTATTACTGTTTGTTTGTTTACGTTACAAACCGCTGATTTTGAAGTTCCGATTTTGATCTCATCAAGATGGCGTCGAGGCAGGAGGCCGATTTAACGCTAGTCATCTGTCTGACAGATTTAACGCTGGACATCTGACAGATAAGTGACGTGTCAGGATGCCACAAGTTATGTCAAAGTTTGATCCATAAACAGATGCGTTGAGTATAGAATATATTTGAACTATATTTGAATTTTGTCCAACTATTCTGCTGAAGAAAATTACCGTTTTCTTTTCCATGATAACAGAAAACTACATGTTTCAGCATTGTTTAGCAGTAGTATTGCATATGTCATACTAATTCTGATGAGTAATATGTCAGTGTCGAAGCTAAGTTACTACCTCTAAATATGTTGCTATCAGTTAAAGCAATTGAAAGTTGTTGGCACTCTATGAAACGGTTTTAAAGAATCTGACATTACTTTAATCGATGGATATGCTATTTGCGAACATTATTGGAAAGTTGGAAAATCGATGTTGAAATACTTTCGAATATATGGTTTTCTGAGTTTACTCGTCGTCTTTGTAGTGTCTAAACACCGTGTGAACGGGAAGACGTCTCTTTTACAACCAGCCTTGGGAGACGATCCGGCATTTTGACTTTATTTTAATTTGTAAATTTGTTCTTCTTATCCTTACATTTACATCTACAGCTATTTGAAACGAAATTTTCCGGTCCTTTTTCTGTAACTGTACTATAATACTCATCATTCTACCTTTTCGAAGAGCGCTAATCTTACGTATTAGCATCGACAACTCAACGTGGTTGAGATTTAGGATCGCTTTGCAGCTGAAAAATCTATTTGCAGTACTTAAACGTTAGTTTTATTACGGAGAACTTTAAACAGAGCGTCAAAACATGCAATAAACCTACAACTGAAAAATACAATCTGAAATATGTGGAGGAGGTTTTGTTTACAATCAACGAATTGCGTAGTAATCAGTGTCATAATTTTTGCTTCGGTTCAAAGAAAAGTTAGACTGTTAAATGAAAATACGACACAAATAATTCGTTTTCTTAAAACTTTTCGAGCCGGATATTCGACTCTAAATGTAGCGATTCTAACGTGCAAAGTTTCACATACATGGAGAGTTATGTCCACGAAATTGAAGATTAACTTAGAATAAATAAATCTTCCTAGAACTAATATTTCACTTCAAGATGGACTGTGAGCGGCTTTAGTCATCCATACAGCGATACTACAAAGTAATCTAATAGTTGTAGGAAGTTTAATTTTGTTTAACTTGCAATGAGTTTGAACATTAAGTAACGTACAAGTTTTGCAGGATACAATAGAATCTGTTGTTTGTGAAAATGTCAGCGAAACAACTCTACTCCCAAGTTACCAACGAGATGTGGACGATGTCCATAACCCTCACAGTCACCCTCTCCCCCATGTCATCGCACTTCAAAGTCAGACTTGGCGAATCTTTCAAACGTCTTCGGCAGCCAGAAACAACTCTACTCAACTTTTTACCACCCTCTGGTTTGTAGTTAGGTACCGACCTTTCGGTTTCACTTTTATCCACGTGTCTTGTGACGGATATGTTCGTATGTAGTTGTTACAGCATTTGTAGCTTAGGTATACGAACTTCGGCAATCACATGTTTGCTTCGTATGAACCGAGATCTCACGAAAGGACTTTCGTCTCTTCAAATACTCTAATGCTCTCTGTTTATGTTTTCTTCTTTCCTAGGGAGAGTGAAAGTATCGGCCCCTCTCTAATGAGAAGTTAACCGGTCTATGTTTTGTGCACCAAATACCTACAACTACGCTTACATGCGGGCAAGTTCGGGTGGTACTGGAAGTCGCCTTTCCGGTACTACGATGAATGAGCAAACTCGGCGCGGAGGGAAATGTGCAATCAATACTAGTGTTAGTGAGTGTCCGAGAAAAAAAACAATACTGGAAAGCAGTATTATACTTACATCCCAACTGTGAGACTGACTATGAGCTTTCATATGTATATCGGTGAGGAACGCAAACCAATGCGCGCTAGCAAGATTTATGTGAGCGTGAGCATCGTTTCCTTTTTGCCGATTTCGTTTCCTTCTTTTTGTGAAAAATGTAATTTATGTTTCTGAGTTATCGATGAACAATTCAATTCGATTTTTTCGCTCCTTAATTAGAGTGTGACTCGAGAAAAATTGGAATCCATCTTGGAGAAAATAAAAAGTTCCTGATACGATCGGACTGAAATGCAACGCTTGGTAGAAAAAATGTTTCTGATTTCCGACAGCAGATATTAGTTTGGACGAGTTGATCATTATTCAACATAACGTTTCTAATCTTAGTGAATAATTTTCAACCGAATATATTGCGTATAAAACCACACTTTTGTTGTGGTACGAAATACAAGTATACAGACATTGTATGTATTTCCCCTACATAAGTAGTAATCGCTGACGAAACAAATTGTGATCTTTTCAGCTGTAGAGTTGGTATATTATTCAACTAAACTTTATCGGCTTAATGCACATGACAAACAATTCGTGATTAGGTATTCAAATCATGCGAATGCAGAAACGCACGATTTATGTTATCTCCGTTTGGATTCTTAAGACAAAGGGATTTTTCATGACATTTCCTACGTATGAAAAAACTGAACTTGGAGGATATACTAAATGCTGGTTTGTATTCCGAGAATTTGAAGTCTATGATTTTCAAAATTCAACTTCAAAACAGCACAGACGTGAGCACGTCCAATTACAAAACTATTTCGTAAAATAAAATCTGGGATAATAATAAAGTTATCGAAGAGCATAGATTGGTAGCACATGAGTGCTTGCGTATTTGTAAGTGTGTGTCATTACGTATTTCGATATTCACAAACATATTGGCCGACAGTTTTTGCGTTGCTGTTCAAAATGTTTAATGAAAATCTGGTGGATTCAAACTGAATAGGTTGACATGTTCCAATATTATTTATTACTTCATATGTCTGTACTGGTCATTGGAATAGATGTTCTATAACATAGGACGCAAAATAACGGAGTAATCTCGGAATTACTGTAAATCATTCATTTGTGTCCGTCGAAGTGGCGATTATCTCAACACTTCGTTGTTATTATTGATCCCTATTGAAACACAATCCTCACTATTAAAGACAGTATTCGAGAAAAATGCAAATCACAATCATAATCACCAAATATCATTTGGGTTCGGATATTTTTGAAACTCTATAGGACTAAATAAGCACATATTAGCAATGTTTTAGAAATGTTGGTTTATTCAACCTTCTCTCCTCGACTAAATGTCCGTACCTTAAAGCAAAGACATCATATTAACAAGATATCCAGCTCTCACATTTCCCGAACAAAACATTGGCGACATCCTTTTTTGCGAGCATGTTGCCCTCAGGCGAGTCCGTATCGAATCTCGTACATAGAAGTAAGGGAGAGAAATGTCAAATTCGTGCGCGCCAAAATAACAGCACTGCGCATCCATACAATTGACATGATAGGTTGAATGTGATGCCGCGCGATGGCGTTGCTGAACTGAAGATTGATTTCGCTCCAAGCTGACAGGGTCTGAATCAAGTTAACGCTACCCATGAAATTCTTTGCTACATTAGTGACATCTTTCTTACACACTTTCATTGTTTTTTTCCTCAAATCCCTGTCCAAAATCTTTCCTGTTTTCCGAAGTTTGTCCTTCATAATGTTTCTATTCAGTCGAGTTTGATGAATTTGCATCTTCGTACCACTCCATCAGTAATTTCGCGTACTGAGGCGATACCCGACTCGGTCAAAACATAGTGACACCTTTGTGGGATCGGAGTGAAGACAGCAGGCACTTCCGAAAGCATTCTTCTTCATATCCGTGGTCGTTCATGGTAGCGAATGCCATATAAGACTTGCTGAATTTGGCGCATCCACAAATCGTCACCAAGTATTTTATGGTGCATTTTTCGATCTTCTTTTTCCGAAACTTTTTCCGGAAAATCCAAACGGAGCTAGTCTACGAAAAAGTCCAGGTAGGGGTAACACCTCAATGTATGTGCAGCTTCCTGGTACCAGATTTGGCAATCGTATTCTGTTTACCGGTGTAGTTAGGACCTTCATTTCATTAAGGATATGACGTCTTATCCGGTTCGTTGTGTGCTGGACGAACCAGTCGTAAGAATTGACTTTCTTGGCCTCGTATCGAATCGAAATAATCGGATTGCACTTGAAGTAATCCCTCACCTTCCTTACGTTCGGTTTGCGTTTCTTCGCTTTTATTTCTCTGCCAGCTTTCCACTGAATCGTCAGATGGTTGACTTGAACGATTTTATCACACGAGACACGGTCGAATGTTCGATTTTCAACTGTATCACGATCCACCAGTAGGATTTTCCACGACCGCGCCTTTAATTTTTCTGTTGAAAGCTATCTCGATTTGACGAATGGTGTCAAAATTTTGTACATGTAAGCATTACACTCCAAACTAGTTTCACATAAAACTTTACCCATTTTTACTCCAATTTTATGCAAACAATTGGTTTTGTAACTAAAACTCCTAAAAATAATACCAAATTTCACCACATTTTTTTGTCTTTGTGTTTCTGTTCTGTCATGGCGAAAAATTATATTTTTTTTATATTTCATCAAAGAAATTGAGAAATAGTACAACATCTGTTCAGCATACATATTATTTATTACATCTTATTTCGTTATTGATAAGGTAGTTTAATTTCATTGAGGACAATCGAATAAAATTAACTGCATCAGAATCAGATGAGAGAAATGTTTATGATATTTTTCTATTCTTAATGCTAGAATATCAAATTACTGGAAAATACGTCTTCTATGAATATTTTGTTCTTGATTTAATATTACTATGCTGACTTTGTTATGATTTTTGATTTTTAACTCTTATTTCGAACAAAATAATGTTGATTTCAATCATTGAGGAATTTCATTTTAATAAATAAAATTGGTTGGCTATTGGTTTGCAAATCATTTGTACCTGGGATGCTTCGACCAGGAACGCCAGACTGACTTTCGCACTCATCCGGGTGTCTTTGGTATTGCAGAAAGAGTAACTGTGTCGAAAGAACTTCCTCTATCGTGGAACTCACACTCGATGTACTCTAGATTATCCATCCATCGGGGACTAGACGAATAGATCGCGAAGTAGAAGTGGTTAGGATCTTCGTGCCCTCCGTGAACAAGAAGGCATCCTACAATCATACTCCCCCGAAGTATTAAACATCTCTAGGCAAAGGATCTAAGGTTTATACTGAGTAGTATTAGTACACTTCGGTTCACAGGTTGACAATTTCTGGAACACCGGAACTAGCACAGTGCATTTTCTTTGTAAAGAAACTGTAACCAATAGGTTTCAGAATGATAACTTGTAGGCTCCACCACAAGTATATAAACTTCCTTACGAGACTCGTACGCGAGTGAACCTCTCATGTATGCTGGTGAATCTGACAGCCTCGGATGAATATTAAACTCTCTGAGCAAAATGTATCGGCGTGTTTCAGTTGCACCGTATTCTTACACCTTTTCTTCCATGGATTGATATTAGATCGGTTTGAGCCCGGAGGGTTAGCTGGTCGCTCAGAGGTGGAGACACTAGAGATAGTGTTGCCAAACAATAATGACCTGTCAAAAATATGCTTTTTTGTCGGAAACGTTCGTTGTATTTCGGCAAAAGTCGTTTTCCCACCAATAATTCGAGATAAATACGCTTGGCATAGAGGGAATCGTTCTCTTTTGTCCGTGACTTTCAACCAAAGCAGTAGTGCGCGTCGGTGGATAACTTTAAGAGAATTAAAAAGGAATTGTCCACGTGGTGTAAATAATTCAGTAATTGTAGGTTAAATAGTATATTAAAATAGTGTAAGCGCGGTAGAAAAATTATTTATATTTTGCAGAATTACTATTTGAGAATTGTGTATTAAAAATCCCACGGGCACAGAGTGCTAAGAATAGTGTAAAACAAGAGAAAAAGGTAATTTATTTGATTTATAGAACCACTCGTAAGGTTAGGAGACGTCACATGTACTAATGATGTGTGCAGGTTCGCACGCTAGCGGGCCTTTTTCTTTTATATTGGTATCGGAACAAGTTCCGATTTTTCATCCATAGAACCCGGATCTTCGCTCGAGGTCACCGCTACTACGGCGGAAATATAACTCCACCAGGAAGTACGAAGCATTCCGGGAAGGTTGGACGGAATTCTGGCGAAACATTTACACGATTTCCCACGTTAGGCCATCCCCAACAATCTGTGGGCCGTTCCCGATAGTGAGGGCGTAGGAAGCCATTTTCCCAAGCCTACGAATACCGAAAGCTGTCAGCGTAGCCGAAATTCATGGTGTCCCAACATCGCTTCATCTTTAAAACAATTAAGACCATGGGAGATATGGAGGTTCGTCAGCTTGTAGTGTTGGCTGTTACACTGGTGTTGCATTGCCATATGCATATATAAAGCTAATACAAGGATTGCATATGTATGAAAGCTGTTTCGTTCAAGAGCACGGAAGGAAAGGAAGCGAAGGAAAAGCGGCAAGCACATAAGGTAACATGTGACGTCAGTATACATTAAGAGTAAATGTGAAAAATTGTTAATTTTGGATAGTAAATAGGATAGGTATGTTAGGAGTAGGAGAAGGAAAATTAAACAAGGTTAAACTGAATTATTTACATGACTTCATAATTTGTTCGAATTCCGGGTTGTAAAGAGCCAAACAGGACTCATTTGGAGGATTGTCCGCCGAAAAGTGATCGATTCGTTTTGCTTTTGAGCATCCCAAAGTTGGTGGGATTGTTTGGTCGCTGTCCGGTGTAAACATAGTTGACCTGATCGGGTGAGACCTTCATCGTTCCTGATCGAAGTATTAGTGTGTGGGTGAGAGGAGGTGAGAAGCGATGCTACTTGCGGTGTGAGCGACCCTGAGAGCATCACCAGCATACTTTCTCTAAACTACGAGAGAAAGGGATAGTTTGGAATAGAAACATAAGGTTACAATTGGCGCCCAACTAAAATTTAAAAGTAATATCGTTATTAAGCTCCTCATTTCCCCAGGAGAGGGAAGGAAAATCATTTCCGATTTCAAATTTTTCGTCGTTCTCCTAACGCACGTCAACGTTAATATTTTTTGTATATAATATAATATTACAAGCAGTGAGATGGATTTGGAAATTCACGCGCTATATAAAAACTTGTTAGTTCATCACCTAGAACGATCAGAAATCGAATATGAACTACAAATACGAGCAGTTCAATTTGAAAGTACAGATAGGAGTTCGGTTTTGCAAAGAAGATTAAGGGACCGTATTAAAGAAGAAAGAAGGGGAAATATCACGGATACAGATTTCATTAGATGCGATAAAACTATAGATGAGGAAATTAAAACAATAGACACAAATCTGGAAGCTATTATGAAATATTTAGAAGGTAGTGTTCGATATGAAGGCTTGAAAGATAGTTTAAAAACGCGGTTAATTCACTATTTTCACAGATCAAGAAGAGTTCAGGAAATGGCAGATAAAGAAGAAGATCTGCTAGATTTAGATAAAATAATCGGTACGATTAGGGAATTAATGAACACATATTTTTCCCCATTTTCTCCAATACAAGAAATTCGGGAAGAAATGATGCAACAAATTACTAACACCCTTGCGAATTTGAATACAGCATCCTCTCTTCCGGGTAAAGACAATCAATCGAATTTTTCGAAACAAGCTTCTCCCGGGAGTGATCACGAATCGGGCTCGGAACCGGTCAGTTCAGAAAAAAATGAACGATCTATGAGGTCTTCTGAAACTTTGAATCGTCGAAAACTCAAATCGATAAACAAACGGAATCAGGAAAGTAGACACCTTACGTTACATAGAGGATGGTTTCCATACGCATATCCACCATACGCGTATACACCATTCGCGTACGCTCCATATATACCGGGACCTTTATTTAATTACCCTCAGACAGACAGTAAAACTGAAGAAAAATTAGTGCGCATAATACCTCTGGATTCCAAAAAGAAAAGGAAAATCTTACCACAATTAGAAACATCGGAAACCGTGACAAGCGAATCGAGCGAGGGCAATATAAAAATTCCAATTAGAAGCAGCTTAGGGAAACGGTGTCGATCACAACAGCGACGGCGACCGGTGTCGGAATGGAATTTAAGATATGACGGTAGAGACAGCGGGCAAGGTCTAATGAGATATATAAAGGAAGTGGATTTCTATGCGAGATCAGAACAGGTTTCTGATAAAGAACTTTTCCGATCCGCGATCCATCTTTTTAAGGATCAGGCTAAAACGTGGTATATGACGGGTGTTGAAAACGAGGACTTTTCTAACTGGAAAGAACTCATACGCGAACTGAAACGAGAATTTCTTAGCCCAGATCACGATCACGCGAACGAAATTCGTGCTATCTCGCGAAAGTAGGGCCCAAAGGAACGCTTTGGGGATTATCTCTCAGAAATGCAAAAAATTTTCAATTCCTTAACAACGTCTGTCTCGGAAAGTAAAAAGTTCGAAATAATTTATCGAAATTTACGAGCAGATTACAAAGGTCACGCGGTCGCGTCTAGTATAAATAATCTCGCCGATCTCAAGAAGTTAGGAAGACAACTTGATTCGACTTATTGGTTTAAATATTCAAATAACGCAAATGATACGGGTTTGGTACGTAACCGTGTTCAGGTTAATGAAATAAACGTTCGTCAACAACAGAAACAAATTCCAACAGAAGAAAATTCGAAAAAGATTTTCAAAGCACGTAAATTTTACCGCTCGATAAAAGATAACACCTCGGAAGAGGAACGGGTAGCCAAGCAATATATGAATGTAGCACCGGACGATCGAAGAACAGAAAAAAATAAGGCAGACGATTCAAAGGGGCTGAAGATCTTGTTAGAAAAATATGTTCCGCCAGAAGATGGAGTTTGTCTTAACTGTCGGTTGAAGGGTCATCATCAAACTGAGTGTAATCGACCGAAACATAAATATTGTCACAAGTGTGGATTCCACCAGGTGGACACCAAAAATTGCCCTTGGTGTGCAAAAAACGTTCAACAGACTGCTTGAGGGGGCAAGTTAGTCAGAACGGTTCTCAAATACCCCATCAAGAAATTCATGAAAATGAGTTGAAACAATATGGGTATCGTCGTATTGAAAATTTTGAATATGATTACCACTCGGAATCTCAAATCGAAGAGCTTTTCATTCATTTAAATGACGATGAGAGGCCATTTACAAAGGTCACGATTTTTGATATTCCTGTAATTGGGCTTCTAGACAGCGGTGCTCACCGCAGCATTTTAGGGATAGGAGCCCATGTGTTAATTAAACAATGTAAATTAAAAATATATCCCTCTAATATAGAATTAATAACCGCAAGCGGACAAAAACTACATACCGAAGGATGCGTGGACTTACCAATGACCTTTAATGGTATTACTAAAATGATACCCACATTGGTAGTACCAGAGCTAAAGCGTACATTAATTTTAGGCACCGATTTTTGGAAATCATTCCAAATAGTTCCAACGGTACAACCGGAAAAGATAGAGACTATTGAAATAACACCTCCGGCGAATGACTTATCAAAATCCCAGATAGAAGAACTAGAAATCGTAAAGGCCCAATTTAAAGTTGCCACAAAAGGCAAATTAGACCACACGTCAATAATCAGTCACCGAATTGAATTTACAGAGGAAGCTAAAAAATTATCTCCAGTTCGAATAAATCCATTCCCTGTGTCACCCAAACGTCAAGAGCAAATTAATAATGAATTAGATAATATGCTAGAAGCCGGTATCATAGAGAGATCGTACAGCGAATGGGCACTAAGATTGGTCCCTGTTGACAAACCCGATCATTCCGTTCGATTGTGTTTAGACGCACGCAAACTGAATGAACGAACCATCAGAGACTCGTACCCATTACCACACGCAGATAGAATCTTGAGCAGGCTTGGTCCATGCAAATACATATCGACTATTGATCTTTCTAAAGCATTTCTTCAAATACCGCTTCACCCCAAATCCAAGAAGTTAACAGCATTCGCAGTTTTAGGCCGAGGGTTATTTCAATTCACCCGAATGCCTTTCGGGTTGGTGAATAGCCCGGCGACTTTATCCAGGCTTATGGATAGGGTTCTAGGGGCTGGGGAACTTGAACCAAATGTCTTCATATACCTCGACGATATAATCGTCGTTAGTCAAACATTCGAAGAACACTTAGAACTTCTTCGAGAAGTGGCCGCTAGATTAAAAGGAGCCAATCTTTCAATAAATTTAGACAAGTCCCATTTCTGCGTGGCGGAAGTCCCCTACTTAGGATACCTGTTAACGACTACAGGACTAAGAGCAAATCCAGATCGCGTAGAATCAATAGTAAATTATGAACGACCCAATACTCTTCGAGCTTTGCGAAGATTTCTAGGGATGAGTAATTACTACAGGAGATTCATCGCTAGCTTTAGTGAAGTAGTTTATCCTTTAACCGACTTGCTGAAAAATAAACCCAAATCAGTAAGGTGGAACGATCAAGCAGAAAAGGCTTTCGTTAAAATCAAAGAGCTATTAATCAGTGCGCCGATTTTGACGAACCCAGACTTTAGTAGACCTTTTTGTATCCATTGTGACGCTAGTGACACTGCGATAGCAGGAGTGATAACGCAAACTTATGACGGTATCGAAAAGCCAATAGCGTATTATTCTCAAAAATTGAGTGGTGCGCAACAACGGTACTTTGCCACCGAAAAGGAGGCACTGGCGGTGATTAACTCAATACAAAAGTTTCGATGTTATGTTGAAGGGTCTAAGTTTACTGTGTTCACAGACGCCTCCGCGCTTACATACATTTTACATAGCAGTTGGAAGACCTCTTCAAGATTATGTCGATGGAGTATAGAACTTCAACGTCACGACATGGTCCTTAAACACCGCCGAGGGGTAGATAACATCATACCAGACGCGTTATCACGCGCAGTCGAAACGTTGTCGGTGAATATAAAGCCCGACGAATGGTATAGTCGCCTGATTAAAAATGTCCAGAAGGAACCGGAAAAATTTAAAGACTTTTCGATAGATCAGGGCATTTTGAAAAAGCTAGTTGCCTCTAAAAACAACACTATTGATTATCATTTTGAATGGAAAACATGTGTGCCATTTGATATGAGAGAACAAATACTAAAAGAAGAGCATGACAACGCCCTTCATCTAGGGTTCGATAAGACTCTTGCCCTAGTCAAAAAGAAATATTACTGGCCTAAATTATCAGAGAATGTAAGATCCCATATTCGAAAATGCTCCATATGCAAGCAAAATAAACCTGCAAACAACTCACAGAAACCTCCGATGGGCTTACAACGTATAACCACAAAACCCTTTCAAATAGTGGCTCTGGACTTTATTCAATCGCTTCCAAGAAGCAAAAATGGTCATTCTCATCTACTAGTGATTATGGACTTGTTTTCAAAGTTTTGCCTTCTATTCCCTCTGCGGAAAATATCAAATTCCCAAGTAGGCCAAATTTTAGAAGAAAATTGGTTCCGAAGGTACTCCACTCCGGAGTATATAATAACAGATAATGCTACCACTTTCCTCTCCAAAAACTTCCAAGCACTTTTAGAAAAATATCGAGTCCAACATTGGACAAATGCCCGTCATCACTCACAGTCCAACCCGGTAGAAAGACTAAACCGAACAATAAACGCGTGTATTCGGACATATGTACAAAAAGATCAGAGGTTATGGGACACCAGGGTATCGGAGATAGAATATCTGCTCAATAATTCACCCCACATGGCTACAGGGTTTACCCCCTATAGGATATTATTTGGTCACGAGATTATAGGAAAAGGGGATGAACATCGTATGGATAGGGATAAGGAGGAAGTTTCTGAGGAGGAGAGGATAGGAAGAAAGGAAAATATCGACAAATTTATTAGAGACATTGTTTATAAAAACTTACAAAAAAATTACGAGAAAAATAGAAAATATTATAACTTGCGCAGCTCTACAGAAGCTCCTTGTTACACGGTGGGACAGAAAGTTTATAAAAGAAATTTTCGACAATCCTCAGCTTCAGAAAACTATAATGCAAAATTAGGTCCTCTTTACCTCCCATGTACAGTGGCGGCTAAAGTAGGAACTAATTCTTATCAGCTAGTAGATGATACGGGGAAAGCCTTAGGTATATTTTCAGCTGCAGACATGAAACCAGCAGACAGCGAAACCAAGAAAGCTAGAAAGAGAAATAAATAATTGATCACATATAGTATATTTAGTAAAAGAAAATCAACAACTCATCTTCCAGATTTTCCAAGTGTAGCTGCGGCCGAAGTTACACGGAAAGACTCCAATTTTGATCCGATAGCAAACTAATGTAGTAGTACACAATCCAAAAAAAAAAAAATCAACACAATACATACGACCATACAAGGGCAAACAGCTTAACTTTTCGAACCTTTTTCCAGCAAAATCTATCCTGAATCATAGCCAGAGCTAGCCAACTGAACTATTATAACGATTTTGCTATTCGCGCGCGCCTTTGTAAGTAGAAACGTTCGATAAGTTGATCGGTTTAGCAGAATCACTAGCACGTGAAACAAATCCATCTTAACAAAAACCTGAAACTAAATAAAATGTAAACAAAAGGATGAACTACAACTAGCCCATAGATACTCACCTTTAGCATAGGATTGAAAATTTCTCTCGCTCCATACATAACAGCGATAGAGAGGGAGAAGAAAGAGAACAGCGATTTATGAGTTCCCTACGGTTTCTTTACCGAAATAGAATAGGATCAAAAAAAAATAAAAATTTACTGGTCACGGCTCGGCAAAATGAATACAATTCATTTTAAACCCAGGTGACAGGGTAATGTAACCAATAGGTTTCAGAATGATAACTTGTAGGCTCCACCACAAGTATATAAACTTCCTTACGAGACTCGTACGCGAGTGAACCTCTCATGTATGCTGGTGAATCTGACAGCCTCGGATGAATATTAAACTCTCTGAGCAAAATGTATCGGCGTGTTTCAGTTGCACCGTATTCTTACACCTTTTCTTCCATGGATTGATATTAGATCGGTTTGAGCCCGGAGGGTTAGCTGGTCGCTCAGAGGTGGAGACACTAGAGATAGTGTTGCCAAACAATAATGACCTGTCAAAAATATGCTTTTTTGTCGGAAACGTTCGTTGTATTTCGGCAAAAGTCGTTTTCCCACCAATAATTCGAGATAAATACGCTTGGCATAGAGGGAATCGTTCTCTTTTGTCCGTGACTTTCAACCAAAGCAGTAGTGCGCGTCGGTGGATAACTTTAAGAGAATTAAAAAGGAATTGTCCACGTGGTGTAAATAATTCAGTAATTGTAGGTTAAATAGTATATTAAAATAGTGTAAGCGCGGTAGAAAAATTATTTATATTTTGCAGAATTACTATTTGAGAATTGTGTATTAAAAATCCCACGGGCACAGAGTGCTAAGAATAGTGTAAAACAAGAGAAAAAGGTAATTTATTTGATTTATAGAACCACTCGTAAGGTTAGGAGACGTCACATGTACTAATGATGTGTGCAGGTTCGCACGCTAGCGGGCCTTTTTCTTTTATATTGGTATCGGAACAAGTTCCGATTTTTCATCCATAGAACCCGGATCTTCGCTCGAGGTCACCGCTACTACGGCGGAAATATAACTCCACCAGGAAGTACGAAGCATTCCGGGAAGGTTGGACGGAATTCTGGCGAAACATTTACACGATTTCCCACGTTAGGCCATCCCCAACAATCTGTGGGCCGTTCCCGATAGTGAGGGCGTAGGAAGCCATTTTCCCAAGCCTACGAATACCGAAAGCTGTCAGCGTAGCCGAAATTCATGGTGTCCCAACATCGCTTCATCTTTAAAACAATTAAGACCATGGGAGATATGGAGGTTCGTCAGCTTGTAGTGTTGGCTGTTACACTGGTGTTGCATTGCCATATGCATATATAAAGCTAATACAAGGATTGCATATGTATGAAAGCTGTTTCGTTCAAGAGCACGGAAGGAAAGGAAGCGAAGGAAAAGCGGCAAGCACATAAGGTAACATGTGACGTCAGTATACATTAAGAGTAAATGTGAAAAATTGTTAATTTTGGATAGTAAATAGGATAGGTATGTTAGGAGTAGGAGAAGGAAAATTAAACAAGGTTAAACTGAATTATTTACATGACTTCATAATTTGTTCGAATTCCGGGTTGTAAAGAGCCAAACAGGACTCATTTGGAGGATTGTCCGCCGAAAAGTGATCGATTCGTTTTGCTTTTGAGCATCCCAAAGTTGGTGGGATTGTTTGGTCGCTGTCCGGTGTAAACATAGTTGACCTGATCGGGTGAGACCTTCATCGTTCCTGATCGAAGTATTAGTGTGTGGGTGAGAGGAGGTGAGAAGCGATGCTACTTGCGGTGTGAGCGACCCTGAGAGCATCACCAGCATACTTTCTCTAAACTACGAGAGAAAGGGATAGTTTGGAATAGAAACATAAGGTTACAAAACATACAGCTTGATCTCGACTAATTTATTTGAACAGTACACGGTTTAAAAGTCAGAAATTGTATTTACTATGAACATATACGGATTTGTTCGAAATAAACCAGTCATGGGGCAATATTTTCTATACAGGGTACGGCACTCGAAGTGTAACCAACTTCAGACCGCTCGCGCAGCTGACGCACGGGCATCAGCTCTCTAGAAATTTGCTAAATGACAGTTCGGAGTTGTATTGTTTACAAGCGCAAGAAAGCATTTTGCCAAAAGTGAACGCAAAAAAAAAATCAGTGATGGATTTAAAACGTAATAGTGTGATTGCTTTATATTTAGATGGAAAATCACAACCAGCGATTGTTCGTGAGCTCAAACACCTTAAAGTGAATAAAGTTTTTGTTTATCGCACCATAACTCGTTATAATAATACTGGTAGCATCGCAAAACGTCATGGAGGTGGTCATCAAAAGACTGCAACGTCACGTGAGATGGTTCAAAAAGTGAAGAAGCGACTTGAACGAAATCCTCGACGAAGTGCCAATCAAATGGCAAAAGAACTGAAAATATCCGACCGTAGCATCCGCCGCATACTGAAAAATGATCTGAAGGTCAAGCCTTTCAAGATCCAAAAGGCGCATGATCTCACACCGAAGCAGCAACAAGTTAGACTTGAGAGAGCGAAAGAGTTGCTTCGTTTGGCCGAAAGCGGTCAATTCCCGAACATTGTATTTTCTGACGAGAAAATTTTTCCAATTGAGTAATTCGTAAACTCTCAAAACGATAGGGTTTACTTGACCGACCGTTCATACGAGAATTTGAGTCATCGATTGGCCACCATGAGGCAGCACCCGCAACAGATAATGGTTTGGGCCGCTGTAACCGCAGATGGGCGCTCTCCAATCGTTTTCATCGAGCCTGGCGTCAAGGTAAATGCGACATATTATCGGGAAAGTATTCTGGAGGTTGCTTTGAAGCCGTGGGCAGACAAACATCTCGGTGGCAGACCATGGACGTTTCAGCAGGACTCGGCACCGTCTCACAAAGCTCGAGTGAACCAAGAATGGCTGAAAAACAACGTTCCGAACTTCATCACGTCCACACAATGGCTCTCGAATTCACCAGATGCGAATCCAATGGATTATTCTCTTTGGCCATTTCGGAGAGCAAAGTCCGAACTAAAAGATACACCAGTCTCGAGGCGCTGAAAAAAGTTATTGTCCGCGAGTGGGCCAAAATACCTGCAAGTCTCATTCGGGCAGCTAGCGATTCGTTTTTTGACCGTCTCAAGGCCATAGTCAAGGCAAAAGGTGGTCATATCGAGCAAAAGTGAATTGATTCTGAATTTTGTATTATTTTTACACATTTTGTACTTTGAATTAAGTAAAAGTAATTTTCCAAACTGAATTTATGGCCTTTTAAATTGGTTACACTTCGAGTGCCGGATCTTGTACATTCTCGTTAACATATCTCAAAGTATTAAATTCAATTGATGTTATTTTAGAAAGATTTAGAATAATATAAACGTTCTATCTGAAACAAGGATGCATTTCTCGTGGGACTATTTGACAATGTTTTAATTAATGAGTCTCTTACAAGAATCGTGTCCAAGTCTTTATCTATATATTTTACGTGTGTGATAAGGACGATTATCTTTTCGTCCCATGCAAGCGAAAACAAAAATTGATGGTGTAGTTCGTAGACCTCAAAATAAGAAGTGTAAAATATGAAATTAATTTTATCTGAAAAGTGGAAATCGTTCTATCATGAAATAAAGTAATAATCGCTACGCCGAAACTACAGGACCAGTGTGTAGTGTAGGTTCAAATTAGATCTCGTTAGAACCAAAACTATTTCGACTTGAGGGACACTTCCTTTTCCCTCTGGATAGCAAAAGAGGCATTTAAAATTTCTATTCCTAACCGTTGACAGTCTTATATACTAATGATAAAATAATTAGAATAAATATTGTAACCCGCTGCATGTCAGTTGACATTATGTTTAACGCCTAGCCTGAAGGGTTCAAAGTACAGCGAACAAAAATGCGGTATCATTTACCATAAGTACTCTTACTTGCGATTAGTCGCCTCATTTGTTAATTTTATTCACACATTTACAGTCTGTACTATTACTGTTTCCAGCAGTGGGTAGTTTTCTTGATGACATGATTATTCAAGGCATGGTGCACTGAATTTTCAAACTACCAACCATGCGGCAATTCGGTAATACGCGGCACTTGGCCCACTACTTGTTCTACTTATTTACCATTTCTATCCTGTGCTTTGCCTCGTCATTGAGTCGAGACGCGTCATCTAATACATATTCATTAGGAATCAGCATAACTATTTAAAAATATTTTTACAATAAAACTGAATGCCGATCGTAAAATTAATTTGGAAGCCGAGCAGAGAATAAGAAAAAACGTAGTGCTCCGGTGGATTTAGTATTGTTGGTTCCGGCAAAGTCCGCTTTGCGATGGTTTTCGGGCATCCAAATATGTAATAAAATTAACCTCCCATAGTGATTTATTTAAAAACACACGACCACGAACCCGGCAGCGTAGTACAACGATTGAGAAGCCTAATGGAGGCGCACGATATGCAAGAAAAAAAAGTTATAGTCGTCCCGTACTTACGGCGACACATAGGATTTTTGTTTGGAGCTATTTTTATTAAAATTTGATAGTGTTTTTTGACTATCATTGCAAAACAGAAAAGAAAACTAAGGACGTTATGTTGTTGGAAAACCGAACGACAACGGGAACTACTGAAACGATGAGTGCATTAAAATATAAGTTTATTGTTATTGCCACTGTGTAGCGTATTTTTCGTCCTTGCGCCCTTGGATCCAACAATACTTGGCTTTATTTTTTTCGCTTCACTCTTTCTTGAAATTGTAAATAAATCGATGGGAAAGCTAGCTAGCACATTTTATAGCTGTGAACATGGTAGTAATAAATATTTATGATTTTTTCTGGAAAGGAGGAGTATTTTCGAGTCACTACCAGTGAAGCTTGTGGGTTGAAAGGTGGTGCGTCGAAAAAATTCAGTGAGTCCAATGAGCCGTTTTATAGAATGTGGTCTCATTACTTTAAAATGATTGGTGGCAAACTTGAAAATTTCTTGATGAAATTTAAACCTACTCAAAAATACCTCATCAAGATACTGTTGTATATTGCTGTAAATGCTGTAAATTTAGAAATTTCGGAAATTTTTGATAATAGGAAAAAAAGGGCCGATCATTCATCCTCTTTTCCTTAAACTAATAAAATCAAAAAAGGAAAGAACAACTAGAAAAAACAGAGAAGAATTACATAAATGTAACTCGTGTACTCATGTTGCAAAAGGGACACATTGAAATTTCACGTAGCTTGGAGAACGAATGGTAATTTAGATTGGTGATTACGTGTGGTGTGTCTTCTTTTGGGATAACACTACGGGGTTAGACTAAAAATTGAGTTACGAACTGATCGTACAAAAATGAATATGTGCGGAAAGTTTAATAAGGTTGTTTTCCGAGTTATGTTGCGTTCCGTTTTTGTTTACCAAATATTGAACAGCAACTTGTCCAGTAATCAGTTCGGTAATTGATTTGATCACAAAATGTTCGGGAATGAAATTTTTATAAATATGTCAAAAACTACTGAATGTTATGTACCGCTAAAACTGAATATTACTGATCGTTCGTAAAATGCCATTTGTATTATGATTAATTATTTTATTGAAATCACGACAATAATTACGTGTAATGATCTAAAAGTTTAATATTGATATGTTAAAGAATACTCAGCATCGCATAGTATAGTATTTTAAACAGTCTGCGTGCTCAGAGCACTTTGTCATTCAAGTATAGTTGCTTCACATCTTTGCGAGTAGCAAACCTTGGTACGGTGAAAATTCGATAACTTATTGCGATTTTGGCCGTTATTTATTTCAACTACATGAACTCGTTCAACTTTTGGCGAGGAAGAATCATCGCAGGTCAGTGTGTTTCGATGATTTTCCGAACTCAATCGCTGTTGTCATGCGCTTCATGACGAATTTTGTGAAGCTCGTCGAAAATCAGAATTAGAGACAGAAAACATTGATGCTGTGCGTGATCTAATTTCGAAAGATTGTTTTGTGACTTATCGTAAGATTCTTGTAAAAATACAGTATAATTTGACAAGCGATTTAGAACGGCTCGTGTCGGTTGATGAGCGGAAATGTTGAGCAAATTTCTGCTCAGTGCTTCAAAAGACCTGTATAATGTCGGCTGTATAAGTGTTTTGTGGTGTGGCAAATACATCAACAGTTCGCGCACGGAACAGCTCGAAGCAAATGATTGTCTGTTTCTTAGGAAAACATATCGCCAGCGTTCCAATCGAGCAACGTATAACCATCAATTCTAAATAACACATAGCCATTTATTTGCAATAAGTTTTAAGTTTTTGCAATGACTGAATAAAAACCGTGATTAATCCTCCATGAAGTGAGATGGTACTTTTTTTTATCAATCCGCATGTGTTTTTTTTATGGATATTCTTAGGTGTTTTAGTTCTCATGCCATTATTTTAATTATCGTCGTTTTAAACGGCAAATTGAGATTATAATCACTCATTACCCTGTAATGCCGAAACTGCAAATCGTATCGAATTTCAATCTTAACGTGGGACAATTGATTGAACATTCCATGAGATGTCGAAGTAAGTTCCACATTTTTCGTCATCATTTATGGTACTTCCAGAGCTGGTATTCAGAAACTAGCATAACCCAAAATGATTCGAATGACCTTAAATTAATACGCCAAACAATTTACATCTTCTATATCGGTATTAATTTTAAAAACTCATCATCTGTAATTCCAGAATCGGATAAAATTCACCAATTTTGTATGGGACCTTTGTTTTTGAAGTTCAATTTGGCGAAAATGATGGAGAAATTTTGAGCTTTGAGAAACGATTGAAATTATTGAGCTTTGAGAAACGATTCGATGCAGGAACCGGAATTCTAGAATCGGTGTAGCCAAAATCAGTTAAATTCACCTGAGGACATCTTTGACAAATTGTAGTGCGAATTAAAATTTGGGGGTACATTCCGAATCCAACAACGAATACCGCTTAAACTGAAATAAATTTATTTGGTAATCGACTATCCAAATCTGCCAACCCGATAAACCTGATTAATTTATGTGAAATGAACATTTTTATACTAATCACCATGTATCCCCTAAACCAGAAGTCGGATCTGACTAAAAAGTAAGATGTTTTATAGGATTTTGAGACCTCTCATTTGAATCATAGTTGATTCTTAGATTTCATTTGAATCTTAGATCGGTTCAGCCATCTACGAGAAAAATGAATTGCATTATTTTAATTTCGTTTCACATATCATCCTGTGGTTCCGCAATCAGAAGTCGGATCCAAACGTAATTCTGGAACCTTGTTTGGGAGTATACGACTTTTCATATGAATCTGAGTTTGTAGAGTTTGTAGTTTAGCCATCTCCGAGAAAATTGAGTGAAATTATTTGTCACACACGCATTTGCTGATCTCGACGAACTGATTCGAAAGGTATATGGGTGTTATGTTTTTACCAGCATACATTGCTATAATTAGTTTGAAACAATATAATTATGGAATTGCTTTCAACTCGAAAATTCTGCCATCATCTGGTTTACATATTCGAACGATTATGTTGCCAAAAACGAACCGTGCTAAAATTGGTGCGAGCAAATTGTCATGAAAAAGGATGCTGTCACAGTCTTTTTGGTAGTTAGAAACAATTATATTTAACAGTATAAAAAATCGTGTTTCACGTTGCTCTCAAGCATTGCTTTGTCATACAGCGCTCAAAACTGCTACTGCTGGAATAGGGAGAAAAGTCGCTTATACAAAAATGTCTATATCTCCGTTGAAAATGGACGGATTTTAACAATCTATGGCTTGTTGGATAGCTATTACCGTGTGGAATCTAAGTATAGAAACATTTTCTGTTTTCAAAGTCAAATGTGACAGATACTGTCAAAAAACTGAAAATTTTGACATAAAAACTTCGGATAACTCCAAAAGTTAACATCCAATCTCAAAACCATTCAATAGCGTTCTGGGTGACGGGGAGACCTTTCATTTGCGACTAGTTTGATCAAAATCGGTCCAGCCATCTCTGAGATCTCGACCTCTTAGTTGACAACACACATACACACACGAGCATTTGTTCAGTTCGTCGAGCTGAATCGATTGGTATATGACATTCGGCCCTCCGGGCCTCGGAAAAATTTTCTAAAGTTTGAGCAAATTCTATACCTATTTTTTATATATATAGGGTGATTTTTTATGAGCTTGAGAACTTTTTTAAACAATAAAACGCATAAAATTTGCAAAATCTCATCGGTTCTTTATTTTAAACGTTAGATTGGTACATGACATTTACTTTTTGAAGATAATTTCATTTAAATGTTGACCGCGGCTGCGTCTTAGGTGGTCCATTCGGAAAGTCCAATTTTGGGCAACTTTTTCGAGCATTTCGGCCGGAATAGCCCGAATTTCTTCGGAAATGTTGTCTTCCAAAGCTGGAATAGTTACTGGCTTATTTCTGTAGACTTTAGACTTGACGTAGCCCCACAAAAAATAGTCTAAAGGCTTCAAATCGCATGATCTTGGTGGCCAACTTACCGGTCCATTTCTTGAGATGAATTGTTCTCCGAAGTTTTCCCTCAAAATGGCCATAGAATCGCGAGCTGTGTGGCATGTAGCGCCATCTTGTTGAAACCACATGTCAACCAAGTTCAGTTCTTCCATTTTTGGCAACAAAAAGTTTGTTAGCATCGAACGATAGCGATCGCCATTCACTGTAACGTTGCGTCCAACAGCATCTTTGAAAAAATACGGTCCAATGATTCCACCAGCGTACAAACCACACCAAACAGTGCATTTTTCGGGATGCATGGGCAGTTCTTGAACGGCTTCTGGTTGCTCTTCACTCCAAATGCGGCAATTTTGCTTATTTACGTAGCCATTCAACCAGAAATGAGCCTCATCGCTGAACAAAATTTGTCGATAAAAAAGCGGATTTTCCGAATGGACCACCTAAGACGCAGCCGCGGTCAACATTTAAATGAAATTATCTTCAAAAAGTAAATGTCATGTACCAATCTAACGTTTAAAATAAAGAACCGATGAGATTTTGCAAATTTTATGCGTTTTATTGTTTAAAAAATTCTCAAGCTCTTAAAAAATCACCCTTTATAAAAAAATGTAAATAGATTGAGAAGTTGAATGAATGTAAACTCACAGAAAAATGATTCTTTCACGGAAAGAAATTCGTTACTGCTGTCATGATTATAAAATCATGAAACCAATAATTTCAACTTCTCATAAAACCATGAGCAAAAAGTCTTCTCCCATGAAAATTATTCATGGTCCGAAAATGCGTTACTTGAGGAATGTATTTCTTTCAAAACTCGTAACTCCAATTTTCTACACGGATATCAAAAACTAGACCGATTTTCGAAAACCCAAAAGCACTTAAGTTTTCGAAATCAAATTCATCACAACTAAGTATTATTAGAATTTTGAAATTTTGCTTTGACGAGCCGTAATTGGTTTATGAAATGTATAAACAGTTACTGTGCCGGGGATGGTTTTAGAACTGAAAAGTAGTGTTTGTAGCAGAATTTCACAAAAAAGCTGAAAATGCAACTCAAAATTATAAAATTTTAGCCAAAACAACCGAAATTTGAAAAAAGTTTACATAAATTTTTCCGCATTTTTTGTATTGCTTACGCGTTGCTGTTTCGTATTGAGGTGGTGTGAGAAATGCACGGTGTACTCGGTGACATTATATCGTGAGCAAGAATTACATATCAAATAATGACCCGAATTTATGCAGCATTGGGTTTTGTGTTGAAATGAAAACGAGTTGAATGCAATAAAATGGGTATTGTAAGAAATCGTTCATTTTCTAAGTAACTGTCATTTATAATGCTAAAAATGTGCAACTCTGTTCAGCTCAATGCATCGATGTTGCTGAAGCAATAATGCTTGGCTGTGTAATATCATATAATAGGTATTATTTTAGATTGTAGCAATTTTTATAGCGAAACTAAAACTTCAACCATGACAGGCTACTGAATGAAATGAATATAAGCCAAGTATTATCGTTCATGTAGAATATTTGAAAATATAACTTATATTTATTTAACCTGTGATACAAACAATGTGGCCTGGTGAACTACTGGCAAAGATATCGGAAATATTTGAATGTTCTCTTGTCTTCAATCGTTCTTTTGAAGAAGAATCCATGCTTGCTACTAAACTCAGGCATATACATAATTAGCAAGTAAGTCAATACATATACATATAACCTCATGTTAGCCATTCATAATTATTCATGATTCATAGCTCTAGTGTAAGAGAAATTACTAACAATAACGATTGAATCAGCATATATTCAAAGTGTGAAGGATTCAAAAATCCAAGTCTTTTTTACAAGCCAACATAACGAGAGGTAAGCCCACAACGCTCAATCACTGAAAAAAGTTCTGGTTTCTATGGGTCGGTTTTTAGCATTAAAAATGCGTTACTCTTCACTATACGGGGTCGGGGGTCAATTAAAAGTTTCAAAAATAGCCGCGTAACCTTTTTGCGTCATAATTTTGAATGTTAATAACTCAGTCATTTATTGATGTATGGCAACGTCGTATGGCAACGTCGTTTCAGTATTTCAATAGCATACTATTGAAAAAATGGTTAAAATTGACCTATGTTTTCATCAGCTGACCAAATTAACGTCATTTTCTTGTTCGGCATAGGAGGAAGAGGAATCTATAAATACATATATGCTGCAAATCATTTCTCGAATTCAGTTGATGCTTGACTGTGAATGAAACAAGTAGCTCGTCCAGTGAGGTGATGACTAGATTGTTCGCTCGTTGGATTGTCGCTTTTGCTAAATCTTCACTGTACGAGGCTTGTATGTCAATTTAATAAAAATGCAAAAACAACCGCGTAACTTTTTTCTGTCATAATTTTGAACGCTTAGAACTCAGTCATTTGATGATGAATTTAGATAATTTAACTATCAATCGATTCGAAAACATTTAACTTAAGCCTTTGCGGTAACGTCATTTGGGTATTTCAATTGCATACCATTAAAATATTGGATTGAATTGACCTATGCTTTCACGAGCCAATGACAGTCTCAGTGAATGATGTCAAACTCTCGTCCGATCTAACTTGATTCGAAAAAGTTTAAAAATGTTTTAATTTGTCAACTGGTAGTTTTCATACTGAAATCTCCATTTACATACGATGATGTGATGATGATAATCATAGATAATTCTTTTTCATTAAATGTGGCTAAATACAAAGAACTATCTCTCAGCATAATCCCTCAGACCCTATTATTAAACCAAACAATAATCGTATAACCTAATTGAATAGTTAGAAATTGATTTAGTCGTATAAAGCATAATATTTTGGTCTAATCTTGCTTCCCAGAATCTTATAGAAGGGATCCAGACTAAGTGCGGCAAAATTACGCAATACAAATCGTTATGCAGTATCGATTTGAACAAGCTGTTGTCCCACCAGGAGTAAAACGCTTCAAAAGATTCGGAACTTAGTACAAATAAGTTGCACAGACTCACATATATAAAATCATCAGATGCAATAAAATACAGTATTAGAGATAAATTCAAGACAAACTGCTCTGCGATTTTACATGTGTCATTTAAATCCTTACTAAACTCGGGTTACCGCCTGTTTCAATTAAATTATCATTTACATCAAAACACTAAGTGTCTTATCACTACATGCGTTGAAAAAATGACAAATTCGTTCATGTATTAATCAAATCAAGTTACAATATGGACAAAACTAAGGAATTTTGTTTACTTATGCATTAGTTCCTTAATATGCAAAAGTGAAAATCAATTAAAGTAACAAAATATGTTCTACGGACTGTGTCACATATTTTCTTGCTTGTATTGCTGCCATTTTATTCACTTTCCGAAGATTATCGACGCTTTTTAACGAAGGATCATTAAAATTACACTATTACTAAGTTTATTGGTTGACGGTTATTCAAATTTTTCACATCCCCATTTTTCGATCAAAATATTTAAACCTTCTCTAATCACTGTTTATAAAATGATTGAGTTTATACGTTCTCTGTCTTGAAAATTATTCTGATATAAAATCGTTTCTTTTGTCCAGATTTATATCTTGAGGTTGTTCGTATCCAAAATCTTTCAAGTAACTTTGAAATCAACATAATGTACTTTCATTTAAAGGATATTTTCCAAAAATTGTCAAATGTAAATATTTGTTGAAGGCATGAAAATAGAGTAGAATCAATTGTTCTGATAGAATCTAATGGTCATTTTGATCATTCGCTAAAAATGTAAACACTAAAAGTCTAGCAAGTTTGTATTTTGTGACTTTTAGGTGCATCCACCATCATCTTTATTTTTGTGTTTATTATGGGTACCTAAGAATTATTTAATTTTTAATGTTATCGTGATCGGTCGTGTCTTGCATACAACCTACAGCACGTTATGTTAGGTGTCATCGTTTGTCAAAAACATACTGTTTCAATTGTTAATGATTCAGATTAAAACAAATTCATCGTGCTTTTCACTGTTTTGCTATTCAAATGTACATCATTTGAGACATTAGTTAAAATCGCGTAAAAAATATGTTTATCACACCATTCTATTTAATTCATATTTGAAATATTTTAAAACATAACGCCTGAATTTATGTTGCAAATATCACCATCGTAGCAGAAAAACGCTTGAAGTTATACCCAACAACGTCAAGTGCGTTACGCCTTAATTTCAGCGAAATCAGTCCAAATGGATCATGATCCGAGAACTTTTGATAATGGTGTATTATCATAACATGAAAATATACTATTTTCCCCAAATCATGACCCGTTTTGCTCATTTCTAGAATCGGAATTTTGCTCGTGTTGGAAAATAATAGAGAGGCCGGTGTTGATTTTGCGTTTTTAAGCATTCTCATTCTGAAATCAGCTGCAGGAACTAATTAGATTGCATTCAAAATACTTTGGAAAGCAACAATTCCTAATTTTAATTGTTTATTTCAAAACTTATCGAACCCACCGAAGAAGATTTGTCATCCAGTTTGTTATAGTAGAATATGTCGTTTGGGTATTAGGATCAGGATTAACAGGGTTTTAGCTGCCATTCATAAGCTTTTTGGGTTACGATCTGTGTTTTTACTTGGGAAAATGTTTGATGAAATCGAGATCATTAAGAATAGGCCTATTGTACCAATAAACATCTCATTAGTACAGTCACTATGTTTTTTTGCAGGCGACTCGACTTCCAATTAACAAATTGTTATAAAATCGAAATCAGTCTTTAGTTCAGCAACGCCATCGCACGGTATCTCATTCATCAAGTTATGATGCGCAGTGCAGCTATTTTCGCGTGCACGGTTTTGAACCTATGCTTGTATGATCGAGTTTCGATGGGGACTCGACTAAGGGCACCATGGTCGCAAAAAATGAATGTCGCTTATGATTTTATCGTGAAACGTGATGTGATACCGATAATTTTTTTACCGATGCACTTTTTTACTGCATCAATATTCGTTTGTCTTTCAAAACTTGAGACTAGGAAGTATGGTGACCGATTGCTTTATTGAAATAAATAAAACAAAAGAAAAATTGAAATAAATAGGACAATCGAATATATATGAGTGATGTGAAAATTTCGTTTAATCGGAAGTTGTAGTAGTAGTTATAATCGATTTAGTTATAAACAGGGCTTTTTTTTGTCGCTTCTCTCTTAGGGGCACGCTAGTGCATAATATTTTGTACCCCTCCGCAACGAAAATATTGAAGTCATTTCTGGTTTCAATTGTTACTTATTGTTAGCAAATAATAGCATGTCTTTATTTAAATAATAGCATAACTTTACTTTATTTACGTTTTAATGTTATAAAATAGTAATGTTTGTTTACACTAAATTTTGCTCATAAATCTTTTTGCAATTATGAACTTCACTGTTCAGGTCCCTGGCAGAATGATGATTTTTAATTAATCATGAGTTCACATACTTCATAGGGTGAAAGCTTTTTAGTGGTGGCCCATTGATGTAGAAATCCAACAGCGATAAAACTATTTTTAGTGGAAATCATTATTAGGTTCATCTCTCGCATTTTCTCATCGTACCTGATATGGTATGAACAGTGGTTATGAAGAGAGTTAAATTCAAATTAAAGGTCTTATGGTCCCATACGGAATTTCTGAATTTCATCCAGATCC
The DNA here is from genome assembly GCF_030247185.1 of Malaya genurostris. NCBI lineage: Eukaryota > Metazoa > Arthropoda > Insecta > Diptera > Culicidae > Malaya > Malaya genurostris. Next base: position 121,531,829 of record NC_080571.1, on the reverse strand, counting down.
GATTTCCGGTTCCTGAATCTCAATGTGATGAGATTTAAAAGTCACATAAGCGACGACTTTAAAAAGTAACGAAATTTTCAAATCTGATCTTGGATCTTTTTCGAAATGCTGGTTTTGTAAGTTGTAGGATGATGGGAGTTGAAAATCCCAACCTCCATATGATTGATGATTTCGGTTCCAAAATTACAGGGTTATGAGTGTCAAAAATTTCGAACATTCATATAAAGCGTACACGCGTTGGCACGGAAGATGAAAACACAACACCGTACACGCGGTAAAGAAAACGAAAACCGACACCGAAGCTCGGGGTTAAAAACACAAACGAGTCCATCGGCATCGAACACAAATGAGTATTTGACCGCGTTACCTGAAATTAAGACAAATCATAGCCTTTTTACAGGAAGTGTGGCTGATGCGCAGCAGATTTTCGGATATGTTACAATGGATTGAAGTTTATTCAAAAAGACATGCGACGGACTTGCATGTTTCGTAATTTTTTTGCCGGTACAATTAAAATGGTAATAGTAAAAATAAAAATCCAATCACAATACATATTTTATATTGCTGATTCAAATCCATTACCCTAAATAATTGCATATACAAAAATACCATGAGCTTTTCGTTCGTTTGCTTTGTTTAATCGAAATAGTGTATAAGATGCAAATCAACCAGCTCGAATTAAAACAAAATCATTGTCTCTATAATCAAGATTCGGAATGGAACATGTTTGCCTTTTTTCAAATAAAATGAAAAATCGGTTAGCAAAAATTTATGAGGTGTACAACTTTGGTTCTGCCGTTTTTTTTTCAAAATTAAAAGCTTTATTGCGAAAAAGTACTTACATTATTCAAAGTATAGTCCGTCGCTAGCGACAATTTTCTCCCATCTTTCCGTCAATTTTCGGATCCCGGCTCGAAAAAAGGAGTCCTCTTTTGACGCTATCCATGAAGCAATCAATTTTTCCAACTCTTGGAAGGATTGAAAATGTTGATCTGCCAGACCATGTGCCATCGAACGGAATAGGTGGAAGTCAGAAGGGGCGACATCTGGGGAATACGGCGGGTGGGGTAAGACTTCCCATTTCAGCGTTTCTAGGTACTTTTTGACCACTTTTGCGACGTGAGGCCGAGCATTGTCGTGTTGGAGGATGACTTTGTCTTGTCGCTCTTGATATTGTGGCCGCTTTACTTTTAGTGTGCGACTATGACGCATCAGTTGCGTTCGGTAGCGATCTCCTGTGATGGTTTCACCCGGTTTCAAGAACTCGTAGTAAATCACACCGGGTTGATCCCACCAAATACAAATCCAAGGTTATGATTTGTATTTGGTGGGATCAACCCGGTGTGATTTACTACGAGTTCTTGAAACCGGGTGAAACCATCACAGGAGAATATTCGGTTTTGTCTTCGACGAAGTAGCATGCCCGGGCATTCCCCGTGATTTTCTGCATTTAGGATTATCGTATCAAACCTACTTTTTATCACCGGTTACGATTTGATGTAAAAACCCCTTACGATTTTTTCTTTGAAGCAGATGCTCACATACGGCGCACGATGTCTCTCGGCTTCAACTTGTACGGCACCCAGTTTCCTTCTTTCTGAATCATGCCCAGGGCCTTGAGACGTTTTGAAATGGCTTGCTGACTAACTCCCAACGATTCGGCAAGCTCTTCTTGGGTTTGGCACGAATCTTCATCAAGCAATGCTTCTAGTTATTCATCTTTGAAGGCTTTTTTTTCTCTCCCACCACCATGTTTGTCTTCGACATCGAAATCACCATTTTTAAAACGTTGAAACCACTCCCGACACGTTCTTTTACTCAGAGCGCTTCAACCGCATTTTTATCGAATTGTAACAGAAAAGTAAAACTTCCCGCAAATGGTGAGAATTAGGCACATAAACAGACATTTTCGAGCGTGAATAATACGAAAACAAGAACAACTGTCACTGAAATGGCGATGACAATTCGTTAGACACTGTACACACTCACTTTAAAGGCACAGCCACCGAAAAAAAGCAAAGTTGTACACCTGATACCTGGGTTGGCGGTTCAATGCGTAGGGCGTACACTGTCAGTAGGATCGTAGCACCAGCCATGCAATTGGTTCTGTACGCTATAAATCGGCTGTGAAGTCTGTTCAAACATAAGATCAAACTCCACAAAAGGAATGTAAATTCGTTGATTTTTCATGAAAAGCATGAAAATGTTTTCCAAAAATGTGTCCGAATGTGATCCTTGTTGTCAGCATAAGGTTTTTTTGAAAAAAAATTTTCATACCATCGAATTATTTTTTCAAATAATTGTGAAAGATCACAAAAAAGCTCAATTTTTCAGTGCTATTTTTGATAAGACTCGGAAAATCCTCCGAATTTTTCAGCCATTTTTGCCCTGCAGATAGATAAAAGTATTTCAAAGGTCTGTATGTTTTTGGTTTTGGCAAATTTTTTAAAATTTCCATCGAAGATTTCCTAAAACCACCCGCGCGCATGGTACCTGGACGATGGCCTTAAGTTGAGATGAAAGGTCTTGAGGAGCCATACGGAATTCCTGAATTTCATCTGGATCCGTCTTCCGGTTCTGAAATTATGGAGTAGAGTTTGTAAATAATATCCGGTTCCGGAATTACAGAGTAAAGATTGTTATAATATGTTTTCCCGGTTTTCGATTAACGACCGGAGATTGTAGCCATATATTCAAAAATGGAACTTACTTTTATCGAGCCAGCTTCGATTGAAGAATACTACACATATATATGAGAGATATGAGAAAGGTATCATTACAGCACTAGGTGGATTAATACAGGTTTTACAGTGAGTTTCGAAACATGGTTTGTCATTTTACAAGAATTTTAGCGTAGTATGCTGAGTAACTATCGTGAAGACATCAAACAACTCAGATCAACCGTTATAGCACAATAAATGAATTTCAAATCATATTATGACCACTGGTAGTAGAGGTAAAAACAAAGTCTCGGTATTTCACTCCCTTTGACATTTCATGGCTGGTGCAACAATTCTACTTTCACTATGAATCCTTCCAGGTCGGGGCTCGAACAAACGACAACTGTTTTGTAAGACCAGCGTCCTATATATTGAACCGCCAACCCTGGCAGCAGTGGTGCTAGATATACAAAGGAATGAGCCATGGTTAGAACCTTATATCGGTTTTCCTTTAATCACTTTTCTCACAAACGCCGGATCGTTTTGCAGTCTTCTATAGTTTTCTTTCTTGTTAAATTTCCTACGAAAATAACATATTCGCCGATTTCTATTTCTGTAGACGATTAGTTTTTGTAATAAGTCAGTGTTGCCATACATAATCCTATGCGAAACTTTAACACTCGGATGCGAAAACATAGTTTCACCGATCTCGCTGAAATTTAGCATAGTCCATATAGGACCCAAAAACAGCTCGAAAAGTTTGGTGGAAATGAAATAATAATTTAATACCACCCTAGTGACCATAATTTGCTAGGTGTTGTCACATTGAGTGTATTCTCAGTTGTGGAAAGTAGCTTCAAATGTTACAAAAAAAACAACAACAACAAAACAGTTCGGCAATCGGTCAAATATTTTTTATTCAGCTGCACATAAATTTTATGACAGTGAAAATTGTACTGAATTGAATTCACAACCAAAAATTAAAAAGACATCTTTAGATTTTTTTTATATCAGTTTGATTTGGCTACTAGATCAGGCCAGAAGTGTACGTTTCCGATTTACATACGAACTATAAAGACGGCCTGTATAATAGGGGAACATTCAACTCAGAATGACGATATAGCCTGAATAGTTTTCTGTATCAATTATTATAGTTCTTCAACTGTAGAACTCACATGTATAGGAGAGGGAGGATCCGAATAAAATTGTACCTAATGCAGACCCACAGTCACAGCAATTCTTACTGATCACCCATTCACTACAAGATTGGAAAAAATAAATTACCATAATGTCCAAAAAGTTTTCTCCTCCGTTCCGTCCTCTTTCGTAGGGGTGATTTTTTGTGTTCCAAAATTTTCGATTTTTATATCGGCTGGGTGCGCGAATGTGTGCGAGACTCATTACGCTTCGACGAAGTAAGGCACGCGACCCTAGCAAGCATCAACACAAGCAACGAACGGCAGCAGGCATAAAGGTTTATAATAGGATTTTTGAAAAAAAAAAGTTATATCGAAAACGGGAGGGGAAGGGATTTTTCCAAAAATTTTGGGTGAGAAAAGAGGACAGCAAAAATGCAACTATGGTGTTCAGATTTTTATAGATTAGATTTTTCAAAATTCTCTCAGTACCAGTTTAGATCGTTGTCAAAACAGTTCGAGAAGGATGTGTCGATTGAAATTGAAATTACAATTTGATCGGGTGCGAAATTTTCAAAAGTCAACAAGTCGACTGATAACTAGTGCTTTATAAACATAATGTAAGTTAAGGAGTACTAGATAAGAGCTCATTGCGATTACAGTGTGTTTGTTATCAGTGATCGTATGAGTGTTGAGTGAGACTCTATAGGCAAAAATTTTGGATGTTGGTGTTGTGAGTTATTTGCCTATTGGCGCTTTTGGTTCGGATAACCGTTGTAATCGATCCTCTGCGTATTATTCAAACAAACATCTAGGTGGGTAAATTTTCAGTTTTGACTACAAACAGTGCTAGAATGATGAAAGATTGGTGTTGTCTTTGAAAGGTAAAAATCAATCGGTTATGCTATGAAATTTCAGAGTTGACGCATTTGCATTCCAGGGACTAGTTGGAATGGGAATTCTTGTTATACTTTCGAATTTCGGTTTTTTTTAAAAAAGATTGCATAATTCTATGCCTCTAGCAAAAACAAAATAAAGTAATATTTAATGCTCGTTATCTATTTGCTAAAAAAAAGTTATGTTACATAAATTGTTCAAATGAAGTTACTGGTATTTTTCAACATATAGTTTGCTACGACACACCATGGTTATTTCAATTATAACCTACATGCTTAGCATGCTTTCCGGGCTCCAACAGGTTTCACTAATCTAATATATGTACCGATAGTGTCGCTATCCCCACTGTTTCCTGATGAAGAAAACCAAAAAAGGGGTGAGATATTTTTTCGGGCTACAAAGTTCAAACAGTCGGTAATTACAATTACCGATGGCAGTAGGGTTGCAACGATTACGCGTATGATTTTTGGTTGTGTACCTTCAGCGTGTTTCAAATATTTATGACTATAATTAAACAGAGAGGTGGGCAATCATGCTCAACGAAACATGTCACCTGCGATCGAACGAGCATTTCGAAGAAGCTCAGGACAGTCGTCTAATCGCCCCCTCAAATAGTAATATGGAACAATCGGCATGTAGCAATTGGATTGCCAGTTTACGCTGCTTTAGTGGTAGTATTTTTATCTGCACCGAAACGAAACTTAAATGGAAATCGAAAAAAATGTTTATTTTACTGCTATCTCTGCGTTGACTTTTCCTTTTGACAATTTTATAGGTGCTCTTGGTCAAATGAAATAGGAGTGGCCATAAAAAAATATAAGCCTCGGAAAAAGGAAAAAGTCCCGAAAAGGAAATATTTTCACCAAGTCGTTCTCCACGTTTTTAATTAAATTAAGTATTTTATAGTTTGGCAAGACAAATAATCGATGGTCGCGCTACAAATTGGTCGTTGATAGAATGCTTTACCTTGAGGTTAGAAATTGGACACGACTCGCATGTTTGTTTTGAAATTTTCGAGAAGGACTGCTAGTTCGATGAAACATGATATTCGAAAGTTTATTGCTTTCCTACATATGCCTTTAATACCTTTATTATTTCTATGGAAAAATGCTATATATATTGTAATCTGATATTCATCCATTTACGCTTTATATGAGAAGTTTATATCATTCGAAAAATTGTGAAAAATTTGGAAGCAAACATTCAGATAATCGATTTGGAATGCTTCTGCTGCAGTGGTCTTAATTAGTTTTTTTTCTTTTTGTTTCAGAAACTATCAAAATGGCCACGTCAGTTTATGCAACTCCACCTCCCGATTTCAGTGGCGAAGAAGCTACGCTCAGTGACATCTCCAACTCGTCGCAAACGAATAGTTCCAACAATTCAGCAATGAAAGCTTCGAAACGGTCACTGTCCTCTGCTTTCCTGAATTCACCACACGCCATCAACACTATCACGCAGCTGAGCTCGGACAGTTTACCGGATTTGTCGAAGAAACGGCGGAAACAATCGATGCCCAGTCGGATATCAGCCAATGGACAAGAAAGCAGTATTACTGTGGACGCCGGTGATCACGGTGATCACGAGAGCGAAAAGAATGAAACAGAAAAATCAGAGACTTATGCGATCGAAACGATTGCCAACGCGTTTGCAGAGCAGCAAAACAACTTCCAGAAGATATTTCTTTCCAACCTTAGTCAATTACAGAAGCAGCACCTTCTCCAGCAACATTTGAATGAGCCGGATGATGTTGCAAGTGAAGAGCAACTTCTAAAGGGCACAAACCCTATAATTTCTTTAAAAACCAGGGAAAGTTTGCTCAGTACATCTACTGCATTGGGAGACCACGAAAGTATGAAAATGGAATCTAAAAATTCAAAAAGTGGTGATGATTTACAAGTAAAAGTGAACGGCAGTGGAGAAACCAGTTTTGACCGCAATGAGAACGAAATAGTGGAACGAACGAATAACGGTAATGTTGATTCCTTGAATCATACCGAGGAAGTGCGAATGGAATTATCAAATGATTGCCAATTGGAAGAACAATCAAATCGTGGATTTACATTCAAAAAGGAAATACTACAAAACACGGAATGGGACGGTGAAATTCGCAGTTCGCTGATGCCGAATGACTTCAAATCGGATGATTGGCTGCCAATTCCTGGATTGCCGTTTCCGTTTTCACCGGAGGCAGCAGCATCTCTCTCTGCTTCCGGATATCTTCCACAGATGCCCCTACTAGGCATGTCGTCCGTGTCATCTTTCGGATCGAGCGAAAATGCAAATCGTACCAATGTACCACCGTTAAGAATTTTCAATCCTGAGGCGTACTGTGGTCTTTGTAATAAGGAATTCTGCAACAAGTACTTCCTGAAAACGCACAAGGCCAACAAGCATGGAATCTACGAACCGCAGAGCGGTACCAATGAAAACATTCCCAACATTGGTTCATTTAATCCGCTTCATCAGTTTTCACAAGTATTCCAACTACAGCAACAACAAGCAGCTCTTCAGGAGCAGCAGGATAAATCAAGTCATCAAAATCATAACCAAAATGCGGAGTCCAACACACAACAGCCGTCGCAATTGCACCAATCAAATACCCCAAAACTGCCAATGAACCAGATTCAACCAACAGTGTTTTGTGACATTTGCTTCAAAAAGTTTAGCAGCCTCAGTGCAATGCGTAAACACAGAAGCAAAGCTCATGATATGTCATCGAATCAACAGCATCAACAACAGCCGTCACAATTGCAGCATCAACCGACTCAACCGATTGCCGATCCAAAATCGGAAACGGAACCAACATCTAATCACGAGCAAACGACGCCAAGTTTAGCACCGTTGCGACTCCCCGACGGATTCCGTGAAGATTACACCATTGAACAGGAAGATGCATCTTTCACGCCGCAACCACGTAAACTATCTCCCCTTTCGATTCAGGCTGCTCGTGAGGCCAACTTTTCTGTAGATAAACTAAAACGTCTTGGTGTGATCAATCCGGATGCATTTTGTGAAATATGTTGCAAAGAATATTGTAATAAGTATTTTCTGCGAACTCATAAATTGAAACGTCATGGAATCTTTCCACCGTTGGATGACATCAAAGAGGAGCGCAATCCGTGGAGTTTCGTTCAGACCAGTCCACTTAATCTGATAGTTGGTAGTAATGATGCTCCTGGGCTTCCGCCTCCATTGAAAAAACTAACCGGGAATGTTGAGAATAGTCTGGACAAATTAGAAATACTGAAAGACGGCGGTCAGAATGAAGCTACAGACGAAGATCAGAATCATCGAGATGAGCCGGATGAAAAGCAGAGGGACTCGAGCGCAGAACAAGATGCAGAAGCTATCAGCGTAGACCTGCAGAAGCTGCAGTCGATGATAATGCAATTGAATGATTTGAACAATCAACGAAAAATGACGTGCGGTGTTTGTGGTAAGGAGGTTGAAAATCAGTACTTATTACATGCCCACATGATTCAGGAGCACAATAATATGAATGAGAACAATAATGGAGGAAAATCACCTCCGGAAATCGCCCTCATACCAACGTCGCCTAATGAGTATGAAATGTGTAAGCAATGTGACAAAGAGTTTTCGAATGCATACATGCTGAAGCAGCACTTGATGGAGGTTCACGGAATCGAAAATGGGAGTCTGAAGCGGGAAGGTTTTATCACACCGGATCGTCCGACCACCACTCCTACATTGAATATGCCACCGGGGCCGAGTTATATTGATAGGAAGCCAGCTTTCTCAATGACTCCTACGAGCAGTTATTGTGAGATATGTAACAAAGAGTTATGTAACAAATATTTCATGAAAACTCACATGCAAAGAATGCATGGAATCGAAATCGAGAATGGGGCGCAGATTGGTGGTGTCGTATGCAACATTTGCAATAAAGAGTTATGCAGTAAGTACTTCCTTCGTGTGCACAAGCACAATACGCATGGCATCATTGAAGAAGGATCTCCTTTGCCCCAACCCCGAAGCAATGGTGAACCGACAAGTGTAAAATCTGAAGGTCCATTTCCTTCAGATAGTTTGTTGAAACCAGGAGAAATCTCCAATGCTAGTAACCGGTATTATTCACACTTTACCGAGGTATGCCCGTTGTGTAGTAGAAGATTTAGAAGCGCTAAATGGCTTCGTGCTCATCTCTTAAGTGATCATGGTGCGGTGGGTGTGGATAAACTTCGAGAAATCGAGCATAAATTGGGTAGTGGAAGTAAGTCCACTAGCCCATCCTTGAAGATACCCAATGGAGTGCTACAAGTAGGCAATGAGCAAAAATTCAATCCGAAATCTAATTTTGGATTCCAATCCCCGGATGCAAAATTTCTCGTGAAAAATCCATTCACCGGTTTGTTTGGAGTGGATCCTACAAATTCCAACGTCGGTCCAAAAGGTTACCAGTGCTCGTATTGCCCATTTGCAACTCCGTTACTTCCATTGCTCTTCATCCATGAAAGAACCCATACAAGTTTAAGTATTGTACAACAGCAGCTACTGCAGGAGGAAGAAAAAGAACAGATTGACGAATCTGCAGGGCAGTCACTAGTCATCAAATCAGAGTCGGCAGTATCATTGGCAAAGGAAGCCAGTAGTCACTCCATTCCAACGTCAATCCCGTCGAGCGAAACTCCTTCGTTGACACCAGCTTCTACACCTGTACCGTCATCATCGCAAGAACCGATGAATTTGCAGCCGTTACTTCAACCACAAGCATCGTTAGCACAGCAACCTTTCGAGCGTGATACTGTAACTGCTCCACCACAGGATTCCCCGAAGTCTACAACACCCCGACCTGAACAACAAAACGGTTTGCTCTCGGAGATGGCGAACTTTACTCAACGACCAGCCATATATGCTTTGCCGCAACAAAGTGGACCTTTACTGATGCAGTCTTTTTTGCTCGAGGAGTCGGCTGCAGCGATCCCGAAGAATCCAGATGACCAGCCACCTGCAAACAGGTTTGTACCAGCTGTTGTTTTCCTACCTGTTAAAGAGCGTATCCTCTCTCCGATGACAATATCGTTCACGCTGAGTCCTGCCTAGTGAAAGGGTTTACAAACCAGGACTGCGGCATGAATGGTTTTTGTTCCTTCGGATTCTATTCATCTGTCGCCGAAGGGAACCGAGATGCATCTGCAGGAGCAAGCTCTCGGTTCTAAAATAAATCCGTAGCAAAGTAAAATGAATAAAATGAAGAATCCGCAAATACGTACCCATTAATCCGAGATGGTAGTGAATACCCGGAGCAAAAAGTAAATCACATTTATTCTATTTGGAAGAAGCAAAGAGAGAAAATCAAAATGTATAAATATTTGATCAACATAGATGTATCGTTGTGTAGTGTCTATTGCAAAATAAGTAAGAGAGAGAGACAGATAGTGCAAATATGTCGAGAGCAGGTAAAACCTTGACGGTGCAGCAGTTGCAAAATTGACGCGAAGTAAGCAAAGAAACATAGAACATACCGGGGCGAGTTTCAGCAAAATGCCGTGCCGTAGAAAGAAGAAATTAGCGACAAATTTTCGTTACGAATGCTGTTCTATGTCAATCTTCTGCGTTTCAGAGATGAAAATATAATCGACTTTAGAGGAAGATTTTCTCATGATTTATAATCGTATTGTTTCGGTATGGTTTAAATAGATTCAGACTGGGCAGAGAAAAAAGCGTAGAAAATTTAGCAACTGCTAAATATAATATAATAGGTAAGTGAATAAGAAACATTGGCAGCGGAAGAAAATCTTGGTGATGTTCTAACAAAGTTCCTATTATAAATAAAGCTAACAGAAAACAAAAATAAATTACATCTCTTCAGGCATGATAGATTTTGTAAGGATAAATTATTAAATCACACAATATGATCGATGTGTCGTAGTGCTTGCGAAAGTTAAAAATAAACATCGGATGCTTACGGTTTACATTACTTTAGTTCAGTTATCTGCTTACACCAAATAGTTGGTTTTGCTCAAAATTTCACTCGTAAAACATTCGGCATGTTCGGTTTCGACAACGACACCAGTAAACTAGTATCAATGGAACCAAAACATAACTCAGGGTAATACAAAGTACAAGCAGTTTTAAACTATAGACATAGCGAGAGAGCTAATTCTCCCACGGAACTAGTCAAATTTGGAAATATCTAATACCTCATTTTACCACGATGAAACGAATGTTACCAAATAAATTTAATTGAAAATGCATGCCTAAAGTACAATTTTAGACAAAAACGAATGTTTCGAGCAGATAGAGCCCGATTTGAATAATCGACTAACAAAGAGCTATTCAAATACCTCACATTACTACTACTGCACCTATTGAATTTAATTTACAAGAAAAAAAATCAGATTAAGACAAAGAGAAATCCTTCAGTACGTAATAAAACTACACAGATAATAGAAGAACCCAACTAGTCGCGAGACAGTGTTGTGTCGTCAAATAGTTATAGATTCGTATAGAAGCTCGTCGCTTTGACAAGATAATAAGTTATTGGTTGCCGGGAAATGCATTTCTAAGGGGACTTTAGATTTACGTATATGTATATAATAACGGGGGAAAAACTTTATTTTATACATTCCAATGTAGTTCATTTCTAGTCATTATAATATTACTAGTCAGAAGCAGGCGTCAGTTAAGCAACAGTTTTACCCTCTATAAAATCAAATAATTTTTGTTACATTTTATTGCTTCAGACGTTATTGGTAGAATACTGGAGAAAACCATTCCAACCATTGGAGTTTTTGTTCTGTTTCGGATATGGGACAACCCTAGTGGTTTCGCAAAGCGATCACCAAATCGGAGATTTCCAAAACAAAAACAAAAAAAAAGAAAGACAACATAAAAATGCGACTTTATAGAAGGACAACCAAAAGTAAGCGAGGACTAATCGGCGATTGCTATTGAACAATATAAAACTGTAAAACGCTGTGTGCCTTTTAGCAATTGCTGACAAGATAGAAAAAATGAACAAAAACTACTAACATTTTGAGAGTGAATACTCTAAAATACTCGCTGATAGAGAAAACAACTGAGCCGTAAACGAACCGAAACCTCGTTATTTGGTAAATTTTAATTATTGATATTTCATATATTTGTAATATTGAATTCGGGTGATATATGAAGTGTTATAATTAAATATTGAAGAAACAGGTAACTTAGGAAAGCTGTTAATAAACACAGACCGAGGAAAATGCATACATAAAAATGTTTCATTTAGAATTACATCTATGAACCAGGTGAAAACAGAAGCAAACATAAACGATCGTCACGATAGACCAAAACGAAACCTGAGAAACTAAACCGGACTAACATTACACCTACAACTCAATCTCTGGCGCTTGATTGATTGAACTGAACAACGGAGTCCACCATGCGGACCCACCAAGAACTTGACTGTGTCACAACGAAAGAACTAGCTGAAGAAACATCGTCGATGACATCCCGTATCAGAAGCGTTCCTTTTATAATAAACAATTATAACCGCGTTAAGCAATTGTGTCGACCGCCATCCAACCGGGTTTGCTGTACGGTTCACATTTTGTCCTCCTCTCCATTACCAGTCTCTATCATCGGGTGTATAATTTATAGGCGCGAGGAAAATTATGTCACCTAATATCGAGGGTTTAGGGTAGAACTTAAGCTCGGTTTTGGGCGGAGTATAACCCATGCATGGGCCGAAGTATAACCCTGGCATGGGCCAGACGAGAAGATTGCGTGATTTCAACATCGCGCGTATTATGGTGAAAGGATACTTTTCAGGTTCGCACCGACGGCATGTCGCTCAGAAAGGAAAAGGGACGTAATACATACAATGACGAAAGCAGTTGCCGGCAGTCCGCGTTGTGTTAGTTGCTTAGACTGAAAATATTTGCTAAGGGGTGTGGAGCCGCACGCATTACCGGTACCACCCACTTATTGAAAAATCGTGCCAATTTTCTCGCTGATTTGCCATTTTCATTGATTACTAGGAAAATGTCTTGTTTTAGTAGATTCAAAGCATAGATTCCACTTGCACCTCGTAAGTTTGTCGGGAAGAGATAACGATGATTTCATCATGTGCTTATGGAAGAGGAGGTTGCCTCAGTGTCAATTGACACTTTATTCGTATGCAAATTGTTCCAACCATCAAAGAAGCGGAACAACTGAGGTGGGGGAAGTTCATCCAAACGTTGTGTGAATACCGCATCGAATAGAGTCATTATCTTATGCTACTACAAATGATTTAATTAAATCAAGTATGCAAAGCAGATTCTCCCGCGCGATTATTGTGTCTCGTGTTGTTTTCCTTCCTTTGTCATTCAAACAATCATTCGATAGCACTATCGTCGTCGTCGTCATTATCATCTCTGCTGTCGTCCCCGCCGTCATCGTCGTCTTCGTTCGAAGGATTGTTGTTCGCAGCTGGTTTGCGTCCAACCAGAAGATTCTGTATGTTGTTGGTAGAACGAAGTGGCAAACCATTTAACACCGCCATTGTCATCACCGTAGCTGTCGGTTGTAGTCGTAGTCGTCCTCGTGCAGTATGTTCGACGTTTTATACCGTTTGGGTGTTCTCGCATCCAAAATCTTATGCTGGTCGAGATTTCGCTTTCCCGCCTCGAACAGTTGTATAGTGTTAGCGAATTGACTGTGCTTCTCCAGAATTGAGTGGCGTGGCACATATCTAATGATAGTCAAGATCACGTTGCGTCGGCTAAAGTAGTAGTAACTTTCATCGATGGGAACGAAAATGCACAACACCATGAGAGTTTATGATGTAGAACGCCTTGAGCTGCGAAGAAGCGGATTTGATCGATACAATTCAAAGAACATTGATTTAACTTTGTTCTGTGAAGCAATTAATTTTTCATATCATATTTTCGTTGTGATTCACATTAAAACTAAGACAATGACGTTTCGCCTTCGGTTCATCAATGCATTAAAGTTGATGCTGTTGGCCAAACACTTCATTTGTACTGAAATGCAACATCTTTACTGGCGTACTTAACCAAAGTAATTTTCTGGCCTTCGAAAAATTGTAGTTATTTATGGGGTTTTTGATGCCATGTGCGTTACCGGTTTGCGTTTAGTGCACATGACTATTTCATTGTTTTTACGTTCCGCAACATACACTGCTAATGTCCTAATGATTCGTAGGCGAACGTAAATGAAGAAAAATGTACTAATTAATGTGTACTAAGCAAAATTGATAGCCGCTATCATAATGCTGAGTCGGGAAAGGGCATCTTATATTTAAAATTTAAAACGTCATTTTACTCCAAACTCCAGCCAATCTAATTTAAATAATCAACTGTTTAATTTGATAGAATGAAAAAGCATTAATTGAACTTTGTTTGACTAATCATTAATACACCTCGAATGACAGATAAGATGCACTAAAGTACAGAAATGAAACCTTGTTTACCCCAAGTGTAGAATTCAAATTTGCTAAATTCATCTAATTTGTGAAACTGTTCTGCCAATTTAATTAGTTTGGAAATAGAGATTTATGTCTTTATGTAAATTTTGATTGTCTATGGAACTATGTTATCTAAACTTACCCATATATCGCAAGTGAGCATCATCGAACCTGACTTAATAATAGTTTGAATAAATGATATCTCATGCTAGCTTTAGAAGTCAGCGAGAAATTTCTGGATGTTAAATGAACTTTAAAAGATTAACAAACGGTTCTTAACATTGGTTGTCAAAGAAAGCTTTCGAAATTTCGTTCAAAATTAGAGTTAGGTACCTGGCCCGGATTGATGGTTCTATACATAGGGCGCTAGTTTTACAAGCCAGTTGTCGTATGTTCGAGCCCCGACACGAAAGGATTCTTAGTATCCGTAAGATCATAGTACTAGCCATGCGATGATTCTGTACGCTACGAATCGGATGCGTAGTCTGTTGAAACAGGAAGTTTTTACAGTTAACCATTACAATCTAGAATATCGTAAGACAATTCCTGCTGTCAGTATGTGGAGCGTCAATCTGGATTAAATATTGATACAATCAAATCGAATGCTAAGCAGGAAGGCGCTGCAAAACCTTTTTATAGCAAAATTTGCCCAAATTGTAGATCAAATATTCGAACCAGAGTGAATTCAGGTATTGTCCTTTTCTGGCAAAAGTGCAATAAATCTTGCACTAAGCTGCATGTTACCCACTGATAGAGAAAAATCTTAAATTATAATGACAGAATTATTCCACTGACGCAATTCCTCATTCTAATTAGCTGAAACATTTTAACATATTTTGAAACGGAATGGCGTTATTATATTGCTAGATGTTCCGCTAAACTGCGTTATAAAGGCATAAATATTTAACATTTGTGTCTGTCAACACTGCAATTACATTTCTTCTGTGCAACTCTCAACATCTTGTATCGTTTCTTGTACAAGTTCAAGTCAACTTCGTTGGGTCGTTGCTCGATAAGCTGTTCAAGTTTTTGGATGTATTCTCTATAGGGTGTTCAATAAGTTCGAATACACTTTAAAAATATGCTTCGTGCTGTATGACGAGCTTAAGACGCTACTCACGCGACACGCATCTAGTCAGCTTGTTAAACTGGTCCAAAGTCCCTACTTGATTTTTGCTCGGCTTGGTCTGCATGTAACAGTTCGGCTGAAAAATTCGTATCGTTTAATAGAAACACACATTTTTTGCCAAAATTCGTTTTTATTATTCAACATAATTGCCATCAGAGGCGATACAGCGATTATAGCGATCTTCCAACTTTTCGATACCATTTTTGTAGTACGATTTGTCCTTTGCCTCAAAATAGGCCTCAGTTTCAGCGACTACCTCTTCATTGCTTCTAAATTTTTTACCAGCGAGCATTCTCTTGAGGTCTGAGAACAGGAAAAAGTCACTGGGGGCCAAATCTAGAGAATACGGTGGATGAGGGAGCAATTCGTTCAATTTCAGCATGGTTTTTCGTTGTTGTTTTTGATCGACAAAGCTTTCTCATATCCAAATATTCGTGAATAATATGTCCAACACGTTTCTTTGATATCTTTAGGGTGTCAGCTATCTCGATCAACTTCACTTTACGGTCATTGAAAATCATTTTGTGGATTTTTTTCACGTTTTCATCGGTAACAGCCTCTTTTGGACGTGCACTGCGTTCATCGTCTTCGGTACTCATATGACCAGTACGAAATTTTGCAAACCACTAACGAATTGTTGCTTCGCCCGGTGCAGAGTCTGGATAACACTCATCAAGCCAATTTTTGGTATCGGCGGCACTTTTTTCATCAAAAAGTAGTGTTTCATCAACACACGAAATTCCTTTTATTCCATGTTTTTCACAATAACAAAAGTAGCTTCACTCAAAATGCAATATCTCACAAACTAATAATTAGACAGCTGTCAAATTTATACACGTATCTTTTCAAGGTTGGTACTAACTGAAAATGGTATGGATTTAATTCTAGTGGAGCCCTCTCATAGAAACGATACGAACTTTTCAGTCGATCTGTTACGACGTACAAAAAAGTCCAAAGGGTGACGGTCCGGGCAGCTGTGAGTTCACAAAATCTTATCGAGAAAGTCAGTCAAACTCTCCTACCACAACGCTCCTTCTGAAATACGTAATGATCCCGTAAAGGTTCCAAAGTGCCCGGGCCACAACCTTCTCCAGAACCGTGATCTTATAGTACGCGGCGGTGATTTTCACGTTTTTCTCGATAAATACCAGTGGAAGGTTTCCACGTCTGCATACGGCCCCCAAACCTTCACTGACGTAGTACTTCATAACAATTGGATGTTTATGTGGGACAGGAAGATGCTGGCTCTCGTTGGTGACCACAGCCGATCATTTTGGACATTGTGTGGCAGTCTCACGACAAAAAGTTTCTCTTCAACAAACACGAGGTTCTGTCCAGCCTCATCTTCGTTGTACCCTCCGGTACCCGGGAAACTCGCGTATCATGTATGGCTCGTATCAACGGTCTGTCGTCGTAATGGAATAGGCAGTTGCGATCGACTGATCTAGGTCAGTCTTCCGGATCGAGTGGTTCAATTTTCTATGGATGACCACAGACACACTTGCCGAACACGGCCGCCCGGATCTTGCACGATTCTTGGCAGAATTCGTCTTTCGGTATCGACGTACAATGGGGTGGGGTATTCAACCACCGACATATGTCATCGGTCACTATGCTGCTGCATTATGCGCCGTAATCAAACAACAAACGCCAGCAAGTGACATCATGCGCGTTGGTTAACCTGTATATGAAACTAAAGGTGATACCAATACCAACACACAGAATGCATAAGGTGCGCACCTAGAAAGCAATGAAAAGTTGCATTTGAATTTTTTGAGCACCCTGTAAACATATAGCCTACCATGAAAGCTGATGAATGTTCGTTTTACCTAAGGTTCTCCATTCCAAACACTGAGCGGGATAATCCTTGCCATCCGACTTGGGCGTTCACAACTCCGATTATAATGTTCACATCATGTTTTGGATACTCACCGTTTGCCTTATCCAGACGCTCATAGACTTAACTTTTCATATCATCGAGCTTTTCGTAAGTTGGCGCGTGTGCGTCAATCTGCCTCCAGCTGATGATCCGTGGCTGTTGCGTATCACTAACTACGCGAAATTCTCGTTCGTCTGTTCCATGTCATCGTGCTTTTCGGAGATGTCTACGTGAACCTTTTGCAGCAGGCAGATTTCAACAGGCAGGTTGTCATAGGTTACCTGTGTAATCCATTTTAGTTTCGATCATATCTGACCACCTCGACCAATTGTAAAATATACATGATAACACAGAAAATAAAGTTGAAAACATCCATATTTTACGAAAAATTTCAATTTCGTCTGTATATTTAGTACATTTATACATGCTTTTGTTGATATTTTCTTTAGTTGCTTCATGGTATGTTTGTTTGAACAGCTTTCTGTTTTTCCACAACATTTGTTGAATTTAAAGTGTTAAAGCTCATAAACAATCAGCTGGTTACCGTTACACTAAGTCATCCTGCTTGCAAAATTTCCTTGAGCTATCACATTTTGAGTTACATCTGCTGCGGTTGCTAAAACAAAAAAGTTTGGCTAAGTTCCTACTCGACTTGCAAAATAAATCCATTAAATTTAAGACTTTAACGGATAGCAGCATGTGCAATTTGGGAACCACTCCAATCTGCATTCATTTCAGGAGGGTTGGTTCCGACCAGCCACAACGGATGCAAAACAAGGGGACTTTACTTCGCTTTGTATGCTCACCGAAAGGCAAAAACTGGCAAACACAATGACTTAGGTGTTTCCCAGGGCTACCGTTTGAATTTTCGAGCTTCGTTTGTGTATGAGAAAAAAAAATCAACATAAAAGAGGAACCCGAAAAAATACATTAAAATATGTAACAATAAATTGAAATCAATATTCAATTTACTGCTGTGCTATTCCGTTCCATGTACGGTTTAGGCTTTTTCTTGAATATTTTCATTGTGAATAGGAAATCCATAAAATGAAAACGATAATGATTGTAATGAACCCTCATTTATTCGGACATTTTCCTGACGTTTCGGGAGCGGTGGTCGCTTTCGAGGGAAGAAGGTCGTCTAACAGTTATGGCGTCTTTCTTAAAAATCCGAATAACGTCAATTTTAGAATCAGATCGTCTCTTTCGACAGACTACTGTTTGAAATTGTCGCAGACGTGTGCTGCACACACAAACGATGTACTGTAGCCTATGGACTAATGGTGTTGGTAAATTAAATTGGGTGTATGGAAACCCGTTCCCGAGATCCGCCATTCTTCGCCCATCGCTAGAACCGACAGAAAAAAATCAAATAAAATATGTGGGTGGCCATTAGGTGAGCGCATACATAAATTTAATCAAATTTATATCGCTCGGCCTTCTAAGGGTTCCCTAGTTCAAAATGGAAGCGCAAACACTCGGAGCTTTCAAATTACTGCATGAGCCGCGGACGTCGTTTTATGTGGTGGCCTCTCCTCGTTCTTCCCCATAGCGCTAATGACCTCCTCATGCGGTTACTCCCCAGGAAAGGGGTGACAGATTTTCCAATAAAAAAATCGTTCGTTCGTGTGTGGCCACCTCGGGAATTAGGGGCTCCGAAAATCGATGATGAAATAAAAACTTTAGCGATAATGAGCTCAAGATAGCAAAGTCTGCTTGAATGTGGAAAATCGATAGAGATAATGGAACGACATATGTGACGAGGTTTTGGGGTTCAAATTAGAGCCGAATTTAACGTTTGAATGATTTATTGCAGTCGCCGATAATTAATCATCTATGAACACGTACGTTTGATTTTGAGTCAACGTGAACGAAAAGTTGATTTTCACGTTTTGCTAGTAACATAGTTTCATTTCATGCCTTTTTAAAATGTAAATTGGCTTAATTGGTTCAAAGAACACCTTGGTTGAATGATTGAATGCCGTTTTTAAAATTTCTAGTAACTTGCTATTTAATTCATATTCGCTGAAAAATCCGAAAAAAAGGCATTTTATTTTTGGTATGCAAAAACCTATTACTTCATGAGAATGCATCGTATCGTATGTCCTTCAAGTTCGTTTTTCGTAACCACAAAAAAATATTTCTCCTGTCATGCTCGAATTCGCAGACTGAATTTCAATGGTCTCCCATTGAGAGGTATAAATTATAATTATTTCTCTGGAAAGGCTCATAATTTCACAGTGCAAGCGTGGCCCATTACCGACCAACGTCCTGCTAACGGAGCGACCAAATCACCCCTCGACTCGATCGGAAATAAAATTTGCATGCAACATCGCGAAGGGAGAACAAATTTATTCGATCTGGGTCCATTTTTAAGCAAAAATCAATAAGTGTCAAATTCGAACTAGGGTCCGTTTTTTTTTCTCGGCACGGTCGTCTTTGCACACATGAGCGAACAAAATTCAAATTTGAAAAAGTATCCCTAATTTGCATCACCCTCATAATAATGAATGGTCACTAAAGAAGGGACAGCATGTGCGAGATATCGTCTAGGGATGAATAATCGAAAGTGAAACATATGAAACTGGCTGGTAACTTTTCGGAATAGATATCAAAATGTTCACCGGCTGCAAAATTCTACGTGGATGACCCAATTGCATAACGCGGAAATTAGATCATATACGTAATTTTATATGCTTCTAAGAGTGATGAGAAGGCGAAAATCGGTCGAACTTTTGTGAATCATTGTGCATGACATGTACTCCAGCTGGGATAGATAAGAACACATAGAACGAATCAAATCCCGATCAGTAACAGTGCAATATTTGATATTTGGGTGGAAATTAATCATTTATGCATAATCTGTAAAAGTCGTAATCCAATTCAAGTGTGCCACAGAAATCTATAACAATTGCTGACTACTGGAGGAGGGATTGGTTGAGTAACATCAAAGGAAAGATAAAACAGGAGCAGATGATTACATCGACATCACAACACAAAACAGAAAAAATACCTTCTCAAGGGCGTATGAGATAGGCGAAAAGTACTACAGCAAACGATTGTACAAAATTAACAAAAGGTACTTGTTTAGTGAAAATTCAGGCGTTCAGAACTACATCAAACCAGTAACAAATAGAACAAAATATCTATATATGAATGCATTTTAAATGAAATATTTAATTCTATTACCAATTGAGAACATACAGAACATATTGCATCAAACGAAAAGAAATAAGAACAATATGAATGAGAAAACTATTCATAAATCTATGCAAAGGCTACCAGTACTAAGATAACCCCGTGTTTAAATTAACTGAAAAGAATAAAAAAAAGTAAATGTAATTTAATCAGTAAATCAGATTTAGAGAATAGTAATAATTATAAATCCATTGATTAGTTATAAAAGGAAGATGAATCCTAGTAAGCGTAAGAGAAGACATAATAATACAAAGTACCTTTTAAACCAAATGAGCGTAAAATCAAAAGAGTCTGCGTCTGAAACTTTGGTTTCGGCAGACTCCATTACAGATGTAAGCAAATCTATCTTTCACACAGTCTTAACCATTTTTTTTATTCAACTGTAATCTTTCCTATTTGTTATTTATGATTTTAGTCACTTTCATATGTTAATAATAGAAATAAAAGCTGATTCATGGATCGGATGGACATGATACCTGATATGCAGGAAACAAAAAAGTGTAGTAAAACATGTGCAACGGGGTCGTCTGGTTATCATTTTCACGATAAGTCATTTTTTGTATATGAAACGATTTAATATGATCACTCAATACCTTCGGAATACAAACAGTAAGATTTTTTGTGAACATCCAATTGATTCATTATCACTCCAGAAGTCTGAATCTGAATGAAATCTCGAATCAAATCGAACTTGACTGGATCACCGAAGCCGGGTCAGTCTAATTACACGGACAATGGTGCGGAAGTAATTTGAATGGAATGCACGAGAAAAAGTGTATTAAGAAAATCGGTTTGTTCGTTGTAATTTTTCTTTCATAAGCTTACTTATCTTACCTTACCCATCGGCCTAGCCCTGTAATGTTGCTGTTTTCTAGCAAATACCTTCATACAGCTCAGTCCATGGCCGCTCTTCGCTTGCCACTCAAGGCACCCTTCTTCATTTGATCGATCCACCTGGCTCGCTGTATTTCTACCTTTCCTTTTGCCTACCGGAACAGATTCAATAACTATTCTAACTGAACAGCTTCCTCAAGACATGCCCAGCCCATCGCTGTTTTCCCACTTTTGCAGTGCGTGTGACAGCTAGCTGTTGCAATTCATGATTCATACGCCGTCTTCACGTTGCTGCTTTAATGTCGATGATTACTTCTGCAGTACTTTTGGATCGCGAATATGTGATTCGTGAATCTCTTTTGGTACTTCTTAGCTATAGGTGATAGACAATTGTAAAATATTTGAGAGAAAAAGCAGCATTCAGCAATGTGATTGCACCGTAGTTGTAACAGCTCAGCTCATCATCCTTTTCATAGATGAGACATTGAACTCCTTCCATCTATTCCTACGGTAAAAAATCTTCCACCCAAATCTTAGAAATCTGCAGTCCAGCGCTCTAGCTGGTGCCTCTGCTTCATATTTGAGCAGCTCACCTTGCAATTGGTCATTATTAGCGGCTTTTTGCCTTTCTCATATAGAAAGATTATGCAATCACTGTGAAAACCGACTTTTGAACCGAGGCCCGGAAGGCCGAGTGTCATATACCATTCGACTCAGTTCGTTGAGTACGCAAAATGTCTGTGTGTGTATGTGCGTATGTGTGTATGTAACGTTTTTTTGCACTAACTTTTCTCGGAGATGGCTGAACCGATTTTCACAAACTTAGATTCAAATGTAAGGTCTTGTGGTCCCATAAAAAATTCCTGAATATTATTTGGATCCGACTTCCGGTTCCGGAATTATGGAATAAAATGTGCAAAAAATTGTGAAAATAAGTGCACTAACTTTTCTCAGAGATGGCTGAACCGATTTTCACAAACTTAGATTCAAATGAAAGGTCTTGAGGTCCCATAAAAAATTCCTGAATATTTTTTGGATTCGACTTCCGGTTCGGGAGTTATGGGGTAAAATGTGCAAAAAAAGAAAATATGTGCTCTAACTTTTCTCATAGATGGCGCGACCGATTTTCACAAACTTATGTTCAAATGAAAGGTCCTGTGGTCCCATGCGTAATTCCTGAATTTCATGCGGATCCGACTTCCGGATCCGAAAATATAGGGTAAAGTGTGTTGAAAATTGTATACCGTCACTGAAAATGGGGAAAAACCTTAAAAAATTTTCTAAATCGACCTCAATTTTTTTCCAATTGATAGTTTTTATCAGCAGACGGTCAAACAAACCGATTTCGGTTATTCTTTAAGGAATCGAAGAAAATTATTTTGAAGAATACCAAAGTATTATATACGATAGTATGATTGATATGAGAAAGGCATCACATCAGGTGGATTAAAACAGGTTTTGTTCTTCTGTTTAGTGGTATCTGAACTTAAGGATTTTCTAAATATTTTTGGTGATTGGTGTCGAAGAAACTTTTGATTAACGATTACCATTAGGGGCAATTTCATGGGTTGTGACAGTGAATCGGATCTGTATACGTTCTTATTGTAAATTTCGAACGAATTCGCAAGGACTCCATATTAAACACGTATTTTGGAGAAATTGGCCCACCAATATGCAATACAACACTTTCAAACAGTATGAATTATTGAAATCCCGACTAATTTTCACCATAAAAATGAGTTGTCATGATTTGAAAATTAAAACCGATTCGTGTTATTTAAGGTTCTACTTACAATCTTAGGAAAACAGCCATTGTTGCAAAACGCAAAAGTAATTTTCTTCGGTGTCGTTGAATTGAAATTCGAAACTATATTAGTTTCCCTTCAGATCATTTTACTATGTAATTAAAATGATGTTTTTCTCACAAAGATGTGTGCTTTTCGGGACCTTTCCTGTCATAACCCACGGGATTTATCATCGTATCATGAGGGTGAAGGTCATTTCACCGAACGTAAGTTCATCGAATGCTGTTTCGCCGAATGGGTCATTTCATCGAATGCCATTTTACCGATAGGGTCATTTTGCCGAAAGAGTCATTTCGTTAAATAATGTAATATCGCATTGAAAGTTAATCCAAGCAAAGTAAAACGACAGATGACTGATGACATCATTCCCCTCTGTTTTTTGGTGTTCGAAAGTTTAATCTCTTGACTGAAATGCAGATTGATTGATGTTTCCCGGGAATGGAATTTTCAGTAAGTTGACTTTATTGCTTACTAAGCATCAAATCATTTGCTTTTGCGTATGTACCAGGCAAACCGCGAGAGTAGAACACAAAAATACATAGCTTTGTATTTACGGTTGTTTTATCATATTTAAAAGCTAAGTGATATCAACGTTCTGTACGTTATTTTTTTTCAACTGTAGAACTCTTTCGGTGTAATGACCCTTTCGGTGATCTTTACGCTCGACCTGTTTACTTCGTCGTGTTACATTCAGACTGCATAAACCAATAACAACATGCATTCAAAGTTGAGCATCTATTCGAAACTGGTGAACGATCGCATTAATGTGCACAGAAATGCTTCGTTTTATTTATTAGGACTTTTCTTGTCTTATCTTTTGGGTTTTTTTTGTAACTGAACTACACAGTTTCAACATTGCAGCTTTTAATATATCCATTATAGTTTCAAGTAACAAACAATCCAGCTCTTACATCAGCCAAAATAATGAATATAATCTAAACTGATCCACTCTTGTCCAAATATGTGTCATATTTTCTTCTTGTCATACACAAGTACCGCACAACCAGCTTGCGGATGGAGCAAACCTGCATTGATCACAAAGAGAAGTGCAAATCGCAATTTCCCAAAGTAAAATCGGTGCAATCCAATTTTGCAGAACGACTTCATGCGACAGCTTTCACTCTCGTTGCACACAACTGGCATCTGAGCCTATCGCAAATTTCATCATCCGTAACGATGATGAAAAGATCTACAAAATAAAGAAACAAACACATTTCGTCCGAGTTGAAAGAAAAAAATACGCAATGTGCACACACACCCGGGCCTCAGCGGCACGATGAAGTATAGTTCTGCATAATTTATCCATCCTTCAAAAATTGAATAAATTTTCCTTTCTTCAAATTTTATTAAATTATTCATTCCACCCAATTTCATTTAAAAATTTTCTGCTTGCTTGCTCTTCCCTCGATAACCATAGCATAAATCCAACGAGTCGAAGGAAAAAATGTGCCTTGGCAAAATTTAATTAAATTTTTTATTCAAGCACCGACACACAACAAAATATCTAAATTTCAACCTCAATAAGTTTGATCTCCTGCTTCAATATTTCTTGCTATTTTCGAACAACGGAGAAAACTCCTTGAAAATTGAGATATATCAAGTTGGGACGGAAAACTTCATCACCTGCTTCACGCATTTCTGCTTGCCTTCTATCTCATTTTTCCACCCTATCCACCCTTACAGGAATAAATCATTCTTCATTTATCTTGGTGTCGTTTCTCGATGCCAGCCAACCTGATGGAATCCTCCTGGCGCAAATCATAAGGACAAAAAATGTCGACTAGAAATTTTCTTCATCAACATCTCTGCTTCTTGCCTATCTTTTCATATATCAAAACAAGTTTTTTTTTCAATCGTTGCAGTAGGGGATCCATATTCAGTGCAGATTGCTTCAACCCAGTTTGACTTTTTTTTCGTGTGTAGTAAATACGACCGAAAGAAAATGTACAAACACTGTGATGGTATCTCATCTACCGGTGACAGATGATACGCAAGATATGAAATTCATTTCTTTGATGGCTAAAAATTTCCTGAAAAAAAATTTACACGTATGGTGGAAAATTTCATGTTCATTAAAAAAAAAAATATATTGTTTTTTTTTCACTTTACAGTATTAGACTGATGAACATGAGATGTGCCAAGTTTGCTTTTATCGCATCACTACAACACATTTTTTTCTGAGGTCATGCGAACCAATTTCCATTTATTGCAGCCCGAGTTTCCTTCCTGCTAAGATGAATGATGCAAGCAAGCCGTGATGTAGGAGAAAAAAATCTCATTACGGTTTCCATGCGATACCGATTCAAGTCAAGAGCAAATGCACCGAAAGTAATTTCCACCGTTGTCGTCTCGTACGACTTGAGGTTCGCCACAAATGTTCAATTTTCCAAAAAAAAAAAGAATATACTACACAACACACCAGAAGTTTGTGCGTGCCTAAAGTTACATGTTGGTTTACTGGTTGAAAGCGTCCAAAATTTTCTGCCCCTAGTTTCGTCATCCGGTGACTTTTTGATTTTCCTTCCGAGAGTAACACAATCGTCTACCGCAAAGGCGCAAACACTCTGCTGCATGACAGATTCATACCAAACGTGATGTATTTCTCCTTCATTTCTCGCAAAATTCTTTAGATTATGATTTTCCCCATGTTGACTTGTGCACCCATTCAACCGTAGAATCCCCTTCGACTCAGAACCACAGAAAAAGAAAAAAAATGGCACACACCCACCGTTCATGCAGCTGAATCAACGGTGACAGTTGGGGAAGGGGGAGATGTTTATCGCTTTCGGTATTTTTTCATGTCGTCTTATTCTCTTTTTTCCTAAAGACTTTCCCTCCAACAACTGTGACTTATTCAGTTTGTTTTTTTTTTTTTTGAAAATGCAGTAGTTGATGAAAAGCCCCACCCGGGTAATACTGCACCACAATTTCGGACGACAGCTTCTTCTGAAAAGTAACAGCAAAGGGGAATGTGTTGGGAAGGAAAAATGATTGGAAAATTCCAAGCTCTCATTTAATCGAACCAGTTTTGCTCCAGTTTTGTTCAATACACGGTGAATTTCATCTTACAATTTCATGTATATTTCCACTAAGTTAATCAAGAGAGGTGGAATTTAAAAGATAACTTTGTAGCCTACCTACGTTAGAGGTTGTATTGAACTTGTTTTTACTTGACGTTTTCAATTGAAATTATTGAAAAATTATCATGTGACAAATCTAATTTGAAGTTCTAATCGTCAAATTCAAGGTCAGCCAAACTCAAATTAAATATTATTAAATTTTATAAAAAAGTTTGATTTTTAATTTTTGAATTATATTTACAATTCAATCTTGAAATGGATAGTGGTCTTTGAGAAACACTAACAGACAAAATTTTATATTCATGATTGTAAGTGGTTTCAGCTCACAACAACAACAAGTATTTTTCGCCAAATAGATTGTTACATTGATTGAAAATGGGAACGGCTTCTCTTCACTGAAGATGCAAACAAATCAAAAAAACATTGATTTAATTCTACAACTACGATTTAGCCGTTTTAGTGTTTAGTTGAAACTTGCAGGAGATGCACATCAATCCAGATTGAACATTGATATTTTTAGTCATGTCTGATATTTGAGCAAGATCAGAAAAAGATAATTGAGAAGCGATCGACAGATGTGTGTCAATGTCAATAACATCTTTCTTCTTTTTTAATTTGAAATCAATTTCAATGCGATATTAAGACAGTTGATTCTGTGAATTGACTCTTTCGAAGGAATGGTCTTTGGTGAAATGATCCTGAAAGTGTTTCTGATCACTACTTGGTGAGGAGACTATTTATGTGAAAAAAATACTTATCTTATAATGAAATCGGGATGCCTTAAAGAGTGAGTCGAAAATTGTTGCTTCACTTTACATTGATTTGTTGATTGGCTGTAATTATCGAAATGATATCTAATGTTCAAAAAAGTTCAGTATTTGTATTTATTTCAGCTCCCATAAGTCGGTAATACTCAGTCAGTATTGTTATTTTCGGTAAATTTTTCCCACTTTTTCATCATTTCCATTCCGTAATTTTTAGTTCAAGATAGATTGTTGGGCTTGTGTCTTTTGGCACAATGCCACAAAATTGCAGCATACTACTCCGGCATAGTTTGGAAGTAGTGAGATGAAACAAAATCAACCCAAAATTGTTTGGTCATAAATGGCCCTCTCCGTTTATTACAAGCTTATATGCTTATGCCAAATCAGTTTTTTTCTTCGAGATTTTCGATAAATTCTTCCATTTGAAACGGTTACTCACAGAAGGTTAGACCGTACTTGCGAAATATTGCTGTACCGAAAACTACTCTCGTCTCATCTTCAATCACGCAGCACAGGTATTTCTTGGAATTTTCTTGTTTTGGATACACTTTGCCGGCGACATGTGGGAGAGAAAAATCATATCTTTTACATTGACCGGAATCCAATAGGCTCAACTAAGCTGTTGTAAACAATACCAAAAATCAGAACACTACATGAAGCTCATCGTTAACAGATTCGTACTGATTTACCACAGTACACCATGTTTGCTCACGAATGATTATTTTAGTAAAAGTAGAAATTATTTTTCTTTTGTAACTAGCTGTGACAGTTGGAATTATAGTTCGCATTCGCTTCGAATTGTGAGCGAATGTGTGTGAGATTGAGTGAAAGAGCGAGTGCGAATACTGCGAAACGCTGAAGTTTTTTGACGCGTAAACACATTTTTTTCTCACCTGTTGAATAGTTTGTTCGAAAAATGTAAAGCTCGCAGATACAAAGATTTAAATGGATCACTGGTCATCTGAAGATTAATTATTGGATCGAATTAATGGAAATAAAAACTTGAGTCATTTGTTCAAACCGCAAATCGTTTACCGAATCAAAAAAATAAAATCTGCTGAAAGATGTACACACTTTTCGTCTTTCATCAGTAGGTTCAGAGAGCTTCTTTTCTTCCAAACACAGAGAACAGACATCCAAGTAGAGATCTCAATGAGTGTAAGAAATTTAACATTTGTTTGGCAAAGTGATCACCATGTAGCAATTCGCCAATAGAGGCGCTTTGAGCAACCAGGAAATAGCTAATGGGCTCTTGTGTTCGAGCTTGAATACAATGGTAATTCATGCATACAAAATCGTGTGTTTTACAAAGATGTTCGAAAAAAGTTCGAAGAGTTTAAATGTCTGTTCTGTGTTCCAAGTTAGTGTTTTGGCCATTCGTCTCTATTTCAATGCCCGGTTTGATTGCTAACGATAAGAACGATAGAAACAAATTGACCATAATGCTATCTATTTATTCAAACAACAAAAGTCATAGTAATTTTTCTAAATCAACTGAGAATAGAAAAACTACAACAAAAATATTTTTCCCTGCTATTAATAGATTGCCTGTTCACTTAACGTAACGACATTCTGCTGTTGTATTATAATTCAAAAATTGCTTCATTTAGACTATTCGAGGATGGCAGAATAAAAAAAAATACATTAGAAAACGCCAGAAAACGACAGAATATTGATTCATTTATATATTTATGAGCGAAGAGCTGAAATTCTTCTATTTTACTTCTTCAACAGGCATGAAACCTTCTCACCTTTTGTTTCAACAAATTAAATTAATCCAAATTATGTTTACTTTATCTCAAATATACACAGATAAAACTATTTTACAAATTCACATATTTCTTCATGCACATCTATGGAGCAGAAAAATGAATATAAAATTACATATCAGTTCTTTATTTTTCAACATGGTGCTTTAGAAGCAAACTTTTTGTTGAAAAATCATTGCATTCAAATTTAGTCTTGCACCGATGATGGTTTTAAATCAAGTTTTCAATTAAACTGATAAACATTACTATTGATTTACATGACATGTAGATTTCACTATTTTGTTCTTTGTATATTTGATATTCAACACTTTATGCTCGCACTATGTATGGGCAATTTTTTACATCAGAAATATGATGAACTCATTTATTCCCGGTCTTATAATCTGTAATTGTAATTATCAGATAATACATTATTTTACTGATGCTTAATATGCAGCATCGTCGAAATTTTGTAAATATAAGATGATATTCATAGTCCGGGTTGGCAGTTCAATGTATTGGGCCCCGGTCTCACAAGCTAGATTACATACACTGCTTAACACGCTGATTAAAAAAACTGTATGAGTAATGGTTTCAATCGGCTCTACTGATTTTATTTCTAATGGGAATCATAATAATCGATAAGTTACATAGTTATTGAGGGAAATCGAAACTGCAAACCTTGTAAGACGAATACATAGCTAAAGCTTTTTTTAAACTTTTAAGTTTTACGATACTCGATGACCTAATTAATAACTAAGCAGGAAAATAGTGTAGTGGCTTGTATTGAAAATTCACCAAAACTGTCCACTTATCGATGGAATCTAATTAATTAAGCAAAAATAAGCCAGTCGGATATTTTGCTGGCTCCAGGGTGCTTATGAGGCATGTACGTATATAAAAATATTTGAGACACACAGAAAGAAATAAACCGGACCGAGCCGAGTTTATTTGAGGTCGGGGAGGAAAATCGAAAAAATAAATAAAGAGGAAACCATCGGCAACCGAACAGGCCAAAAGTTTGGACTGGACCGGTCAGCGACAGGAATCGAGTTCCTGGAGGTTGGTGGGGTGACTGGTGATAATGATAAAAGATGCTTCTCGCAGTGGAACGGGGGAAGGACTAAGAAATAAGTTGAAAAGTTTTTAGTGTGCGTGTGAACCACACGTAGAAGGATCTCGTATCTGTGCCCTCGTATCCGCCCGCAGCATCCACCTCTGTCTAGTGCTGATTGCTAGTTGTTTGATTTTTAATGTTCTTGTGCATGTGAATGTTCGTGTCCCGCTCAGTGGGTTTTATGTGTGTATGTAGTGGCGGATAGACGGAATAGCGCGGTTGCTGCGAACGACAGTTTGGGGAATGAAACCGGAAACTGGGTGAATGGAAAGCGATAAGATGAAGCAATGATTCAGGCCTGTTGTCTTGTGCAATGTCCAGTTTTCACACTGACAATTTTATTTGAACCCACCCCATAATATCCGTTGAGAGATGTAGGACTTTGGGCAATCCGAAGTTCGGAGTGGTGTGGAAACAGAAACCCTTTTCCGAATACTCAGAAACTTCTTGTCGATGAATATTAACCATTTCTATCGACCAAGACTGACTGTGCTGTAAGGATGAAAAAAATCTCATTTTATTTTATTTTATTATGTTCCGTGTCTTCTTTCTACTGTAAAAGTGAGAAGCACACTTTTTTGGTTGCTCTAATTTGGTTCGAACGCTTTCGGTGTTAGTGTGTCCAGTCTTCGATGACCCTCTCCCGGCCACACGAAAGATGGATAGATGGATGGATGGATGGACGGTTGATTGTGCTGGAAAATGAAACTGAGATGTGCGTATGGAGAGGAAATTTGGCGCACAAGAAGAGAAAATGTAGAGGCAAAGTTTTTTCTTTCTTATCGCTCCCGCATGACCGCTTTTCACCACCTCCTCGGCCGGCCGGGCATTTACCCTTATTTCTTCTGCTGAGTCTGCCGGTAGCATCGATGTTGAACTTGGAATGTTGTGAAGTTGTTGTTTTTCTTTGGAGCGCAACACCCCTCCACTGACAGTCTCTCAATTGCACGAAGCCGGAATTAGGGCCGAGGTAATATTTAATTTTATACACCAATACATTAGTGGACCGAGCTGCCAGTTAGGGGTTGCTAACGGTACTTGAGTTTTGTAAATGCGCTACATCGGCGGTACAAGTGCGTATCTTGAATTTTGTATCAGATTTGTTTGTAAGTCACAGTAGGTTCATGCATTACAACTTCATGTTTGCGGAAGCTTTAATTCAATATGGTGTTCGTAATTTATGCCGCCAAACGATTCATTGAACGTTAATGTTTAGAATGGCTACCTTACTATTGCTTCGTATTCTATTCTATTTCAAAGCATTATGAATATGCAAGCATATATTTTCAATGTTAAAAGTATTATCCCTTTCTAAATTTTTGCGTTTGTCGTAGATATACTAGAACATTTTCACAACTTTCTTTTATACCTGAACTGAATTAATTTTTCTAGATTTTTGTGTGTGTGACCAATCATTATAACAAATATAAATTAATACAAGGCACCAACCAGGCTTGCAAGGAAGCTTACCATTGTGGTACAATAGAATGCCTATTTGAAAGTAAAATTCCCAAAAACAATTCCCATAAATCTAACACACAACCATGCAAACTTCTACAATTCAACCCGCCAGCTTTGACTAATCCACCCACAATACTCGCCGATTGCTTTCGCGTGCAATGTATCAGAGCAGTGAGAGGAAAAGCTCGAGCACATAAATAAAAAATGAAAATATAAAGTGGTATGCTGCTGTACGTTATTGAAAATCAATATTCCTTCATCCATCGCGAGAGCCCGGGGCATGTTCAGTAATTTTCCCGCTTTCTGGTCCGACGAATTTTCACAGGCCGTCTCCCGCCACCTGTTTCCTCCTAGCGAACGTTTATTTTTTCTTCACACTGGTTATGCTCACCCAAACCACCCACCAATTGCTGGTCGCTCTTCGCTCTGTGCATTCCTCCAGCGAAACCGATCATGTTATGCGTGCGAGTACAGCGGGCGTAGATTGTTGGGTTGGTTCCGCCAATGGAAAGAGTGAAGACGTTGAACATGCGAGAGAGTGAGAAAGACAGAGAGAGAGAGGGAGAGGGAGAACAAGTGTGGCAGCAGCGCCTCTGAGCATACAGGCCAGCTCCGTTCCGAATATTGATGGGTGCCGAAAATTATGAGGACACAGCGGGTGGATCAGAATCTGATTGGGTAGGGGTTGCCGGGTGCTGACGAGATTGGCAGGGGAGGCTAGCAGAAAAGTAAAATAAAATAAAAATGCCCCCACCAACACAAGTGCACAAGCACTTTGCCGGATTCCAGTTGCTGAAATGAGAGAAAACTTTGCACGAAGGATAACTGAAGCCCATATATTATATATTTAGAAAATTTGGAGAATTTTTTGTCTTTTTTTTTTGCTTTTCTCCGCATCTTCAATTTTTCTTCTTTATGTTATACATAAGCTGTCTTCGTGGTTACCTTCGTCAGATTACCTATATTGCTGTGGGCCGGAGACCTGCACTTTCATTCTCTCACTTCCTAGGTTGGGATGGTCGTTTGTCATTATTTTCTTAATTTTTTTGCTTCTTTCGGGAAATATTTACTCCATGGTGATGTCGCTGACATGGATTATTATATATTTCTCGGTACACAGGGAAGAAAATTTCTATGCTTTATACTTCTGTGCAACAGTTTTGTAAAGTGTATAACCGATGTAGTGCAACGATTTTTTTTTCTATGTTCAATGCTAGAGTAGTCTTTTGTTCGATGGCCACCGGACAGCTTATTAAGTTTGGAATGCTTTCTAGGTAAGCTTTACTAAACTAAACATTCAACATTATCTGGCCTTATTGCACAATTAGTAATCATTTTATAGATTCTCGATCATACCATAGATAGTAAATCAAAACTGATTTGATAATCAATCAATTAAAAATAAATTTGATATCATTATTGCGGAAGACGGCAATGTAAGGTTTTTGCACTGTATTCCGTTGGGAAATTTGGTTTTAAGCATTGATTATCAAACATTGATTATATGTTTCCGATTCTTAGCGTACAGGAATACCACATGGCCAGACACGTATCAAAAGGTGTCATGGCCCCTCTCGAAATCGGACATTTTCATCATTTATTTGTTATTACAAACTTGATAAAAGAAAGAATTTCGTTCTCAAAAACTTTCATAGTTTGAGTAAGTTTCTGCCGATTAAAAAGTTATCCTTTTGCTGGGAGCCACAAAGTCTAAAAACAAGATCGCAAGCGCACTTCAGAAGCATGTTTGGCCATGCTGATGCA
This sequence comes from Malaya genurostris, assembly GCF_030247185.1. NCBI lineage: Eukaryota > Metazoa > Arthropoda > Insecta > Diptera > Culicidae > Malaya > Malaya genurostris. The sequence goes on along the minus strand of NC_080571.1, from coordinate 121,498,945 downwards.
GATTCGCATGAACCTTGATTACCAGATCCTGCAACGCGTTGAAACCGGCCTAGGGAAACTCAATGGGTCGAATGATCATAATCATAATGATTCATTTGATTTAGTGTGTTGGTGCGTAAAGGTTTAGCCGTATTAGCACAGCTCCACTGTAAATCTAAAAGAAGATTAACAGCAAATGTATCTAGAGCTACTGCTAGTCTACTAATGGAACTAGATGTGGCACAGATGATGCAGGCACAGAGCGTAATTCACAAATTTTCGTTTAACAGCCTCAAACCAGTGTTCCAGTGAACATGGTTAGGACGTTTGACTCTAGTTATGAGCGTACAAGTTAACAATACGACAACGGTTGGCTTGGCTAAAATTTCATAATAAAGACGTTTAAAAGTCATTCTTTGATCCAGAGTAGCACCACGGTCTCTTGAATACTCCACTACTGTCTAGAATCTTCTATAACTTGTTCTGCGATGGAAAAATACGCATTTCTCGATACTTAAACACAAATAGTCTTTCAAACACCTTTCACCGTATGTTTATATCATTTTATGTATCTTATAGAAGTCCAGGTGTCATTTGATAATATTGAAGAATTGAGTGTCATCGGTGTAGGAGAGCTTACTTTCTGGTAGTAATAGTAAAAAAAAAAGTTATTTATGAAACCCGAAAACAGCAGCAAGCCAAGATTGCTCACTTGCGGAACTCCAGGCCGGTTTGAGAAAACCTTAAACTTTTACAATACTGATGGCTTAAGAGGCTCGGAATACGCTGCATCGATTTGCCATCTAGCGCCCATACCCATACAGTGAAGTGAACAACATAAGATTTCACTTGCCATTTTGCATTCGAAAGCAGAGATGCCATTCGTACATATAATCCCAAACTATTTATGAAAATATACTCACTACTTAGAGCAACTTTACCTAAAATTAGGTTATTGAAAGGAACCTCGAAAAGGGATAGATAGAACCCAAAATGAGGTAGTTTTCTGGTTCCATGTACGATTCGATTAAATGTACAGAGATTTCAAAGACACTAAAAAATGAAGATGAAACTGGAAATAATTGTAATTTAATATAATTTGTGCTGTTCGTTTCTTAGTAAGTATGAACAGTATGGGTTATGAACACGGTTATAGCAATGTGACAATTGAACTTCTGTGGCGATCTCCCATTTTCTAAATTCTGTTCTAATACTGATGAGGTATTTGCAATAAAATTGAATAATTTTGAAGCTATCATTTCATGTTTATGGTGGCAGAATGACATAATGCCTTGGAACTTACAAAAAATAAATAATAATATACAATTCTCTACCTAGAAAATATTCCTACGTTTATAATTTTTTAGTTATGATGGAGCGATATTTCCTTATGGGGTGCGTTTTGCCAAGCCAAAAAGGGATTATCAAGTTTTCTGTATTGTTTTTTCTATTCAAACCCGGTATTGTATCTTGTTGAATATTCGGATATTCAGTGTGCTAGGCCTATATTGCCTATACTTTTTTGTCGAATTCGGGATTTCTTAAGTCTCTGAATTTTTACTTACACTCAAACGTAATGAATATAATGACGGTGTATTATCGTGGTGCAAGATCCATGAATTGTTTGTACACAAATCTGGTCTTTTTCGGGGAATTGCTTCACGCAAACGTTTCAAAACTCCCAAATAATACTCCTTGTTGACGGTCTGAACTTGTGGAAGGAATTCACGATACACAACACCCTTGTAATCAACGACAACTGTGAGCGATGGCCTACCGCTTCTCTCATCATCATTCACAGACTCACGACCACTTGTGAAACGTTCGTGCCACTGATAAACGACTGTTTTCTTCAGAGTATTGGTTCCGAAACATTCTTCTAGGTATTAAGCTGAAATGACACATCCTATAAAAATGTCCAGTACTAGTGATTTTCGATTTCGATGAAACTACCTATCTTGGGAAAGGTAATTATGTTTCCTACCAACCGTTCATATATTGCTAGATCGACACTTTCACGGGAAGAAAGTTTTTCTATGATTTCTATTTTTGTAGGATTTGTCCTTTGTTGACTATAACTTTTTTAAACGAAAATGTTTAAAAAATTGGCTCATTTCAAAAGAGAGTCTAGATCAATTCTGGAAAAACAAATCAGGTCGAATGCTTTTTAGTAAAAAGTTCTTCATGCTCCGAAAATTTCAATAAAAGCAGAGATGATGCTGCTGCCAACATTTGTTCGAGTTGGTGCGAAATTCATCATGTTTCATATGCTTCCGTATCTCAGTCGATAAATGGACGTGCTTTGTAATGAAATGTTTCTCAGCTCAATTCCCAGTCGCTTACTTTTTCGGTTGTTATTTCATTGTAACTGTTTATTATTTATTATGGATGCCTTTTGTTACATCTAATTTGATCAAATTTAACTGGTTTCTTTGACGTTGTTTATAATACAAGAAGGTATTATAAGGTTTATAACAGAAAAGGGCTTTACTTAACGAACAATATTGTTTACAGTCGTTTTTCTATGGATAAGACGGTACGAAAAATTTTGGCAGCACCGGCGTTATTTCATAGAAGCAAAACCTAATTGAAAACTTCACAATTTCCAAAATTTGATTTACAGTACACTAATCGCAGTATCAAATTCACACTGAAATGAGACTGTCATTTCTAACGCTTATGAAACTCAAGAAATTTTCAATAGTTTCATGATTCCGAACAAATATTCCATCTATTCATTAGTTCATTAAATTTGGGCTGAATCAAAATATAGTTATTTGCATTCATACTGATTAACAGCAATTCCATTCCATGTTACACGGAAAGAAATCCGTTACTGCTTTCATGATTAGAATGAAACCAATCTTTTTAACTTATCATGAACCCATGAGCAATAACTCTTCTCCCATGAAAATTAATCATGGTTCGAAAATGCGTTACTTGAAGAAAGCATTTCTTTCAAAGCTCGGTACTCTAATGTTCTACCCGGATATCACTTTGAACCCTCTGCCTCATGTGATGTGATAGATTGCTTAATAGATAAATAAAACGATTTTTTTGCAAGAATTCGACATAGTTTCTTTTTAAGAGGTTCGATTCATACGTGTTTTTTCATGCAGTTTGTTTAAGTGTTCAAATTCTGAAACACTAAATCAAAACTGAAGCAATGAACGCAACTAAACACGTTATTTTAGGCGTCGTCGTTTTTCAAAAACATATTTTAATTGTTAATGATTCTGATTAAAAGAAGTTCATCGTGCTTTTCAATGAATTTATGTTTCAAAAATTAACATCGTTGCAAAAATCACACATAACGCCTGAATTGATGTTGCAAAAATTACAATCGTAGCAGAAACACGCCTGAAGTTATACCCAACAACATCAAGTACGTTACGTTTAAATTTCAGCGAAATCAGTCCAATAGATCATGATCCGAGAAGTTTTAACCATGGTGTACTATCATAACATGAAAATATATTATTTTCCCCAAATCATGACTCGTTTTACTCATTTTTAGAATCGGAATTTTTCCCGTGTAGGAGTACCTTTCGATTACCCGAATTAATTTTATCAGAGTTTTACAGTTAGTCTTCTAATTGGGCTAAAACGGGCATGATTTTGCGGTTATTCTAATTATTATCAATCGATTCTACGGTAGTTTTACCTAAGAAATACTCACTTTGAAAATTTTCATATAGATGTCTATGAAATTATTTAGTAAAGCCACGTTTTAATCCTTTATTCCCCATTGTGCACCAGTTGGTGATTCGACAGCTCGGGTTTAAATGAGATTCAATTTAAATAGTAATAAAAGCTCAGTTCTTAGTGATGATCTGCAGAATAAAATTAGGTGTCCTTGCGTCGTTTTGCTGTACTGAACAGATAATATGTTTTCTTAGAGCAAATTCAACAGCTGCAAGATTCATATGGATGGTCTATAATGTAAATGAAACTGAAACAAACGTATTCCCAGCAATCCGTTTTAGTTTTATTTATTCGACCAGTTCTACTGTCAAATTTAAAACTGGTATACATTGCCGTTCTATCTTTTCAATATTTGAAACACAGATAAAACGCTGCTGGGGCTGCCAGTTTATTTTGTTATAATTTCTAGATCTAAATTTTAAAACTGACATAAATTATGCATCTAGAACTAGAACACTCCTGAATATGCCCTTATAAACATATTTACGTTGCTATTGCTAAACTTTCGATCGAACTGGTAAAGATTGATCCTACCTGTAAAAATAAATCAAAGGGGTTGAGATTACAACAAGAATTATGCACCTCCTTGTGTTTCTTGAAGTGATTTTTTATTTAATTTTAACATCTAAGACACGTGTCTATATAAACCGCACTGAACTCAGATATAATTTTAGAAGCTTTCAAAGCAAGCATTCTTCAATTGAAATGTATACATACTTTTTTTGTCTTCGTTTTATAAAAAAAGAGGGATAAATTGAGCCAGGCGAGAAACATTTCGACACACCATAATGGGGTGAACCTTAAAATATAGGGTTACGCTATATTTTCGTAAACATCTTTGAACTACATGCGTACCGGTTATAATTGGGGTCGAAGTTGTGCCGATTTCACACCCTTGTTCATTTGGCTGCTTTTGGCTGCTGCTCTTGATTGCGATGTGGTTCAATTTCTAAAAAATCATGAGCGTCGGATGCTGTTCAGGAGAGAACCGGAAGCTAACCGTGGTACCCGGACCATCGCAACATTTCACAAGTTGACTATAGCCTTTTCTGTGCTGACTAGGGCGAAGGCATGCTGATTTTATCCTTTATTCAAATTGACTTTTATGGCTACGCGGAGCCCACCCATGTCGAGATATCGGGTTCTGGGGCTGGTGAGTGTGAGAGAATGGGATCGCGCGTAGCTATTAAAAACGAAACGTTTAGACTTTCACTCTTCTCTTGAAATCTTTGAGAGATGCACATGATGGCAATCAGATGGGGGTTGGTATCCTTTTCACCATCACCCATCATCTCTGCTGATGGCACGGCACAGCGACAGTTTATCTGTAGTGCGTCGATACATCATAGACCGCAGATTCAAGCGCTCGTCGTAAAAATCGAATAAAAATGACAGACTGCAATAAAATGATTTATACGCACCCAAACATTAGTAGCAAGTCAGCTGAGAAGAAAAATCAGTGTGCTTCGCAGTTTTACTGTGATTGGAAAAAAGTCGGCTATAGAAAATAATGCTTCGAATCGCTAGGAAAGCGAACCAGTAATTTTCAGATTACGTTCAATTTTGAAAAATAAGTCCAAATTGGCAGTGCAAATATATAAAAGGATTAGCACACATCAGTAGAGTTAACAAAGCGGGGACACAGGATTCAACGAAAATATTGCACTTTTTTTGCTGGGGTGAAATTTCTTTGTTCTCGGCACAAACGGTTGTGATATGAATTCGAAAGAAATTTTGTTTTAGAAAAACGGTGAGTCAGAATGAAGTTTTCTTTTAAATAGTGGCGTAATCAGAGAAGATGGTTAAAAGATATGTTTAGCAGGGGCGCTGGTCTTACAAACCAGTTGTCGTATGTTCGAGCCCCGACCTGGAAGGATTCGTAGTGTCAGTAGAATCATAGCACCAGCCATGCAATGGTTCTGTACACTCTGAATTGGCTGCGAAGTCTGTTGAAACAGAAGGTCAAATTCCGCTACAGGAATGTAATACCAAGGCTTTTTTTAGCAATGAACCAATATGCTGGAAAGGGGATCATGAAAACATTAAGTACAGTAACAGTGTGATGTGAGTAGAAATCGCGTTTAGAATTCAATCACATTCTTACATACATTATGCGTTTACTAACCTTTATGTTTATTTATTCTTATGTATGTTTTTAGCTTATAAAGTATCTCTTAAAATAAGCATTTTAGAAATTTTAAAACTAAAATTGGTCTATTACAATCCATTGAACCATTGTAACAACACAGAGAACCTCGGATCACAAAATTGCAATATTGAAATTGTTGTTTCACACCCTGGTGAATTATTAATATTTTAATTTTATCTGCCATTAGTGTATTTTCGAACATTTCATGGAAATGTACATAAAAATGCTTATCGTTTAAAAATTGCTACTGAAGTGGAGTGATGGTAGTATACCCTTAGAGCATGCCCTTAGGGCATATTCAGTAGTGTTCTAGTTCTAAATGCATAATTTATGACAGTTTTAAACTAAGCATAAAACAACACAAGAAGGTGTAAATTTTATGAATATTGGTAGATGTGAAATTGTCATCAAAGTCATCAAGTGCATAATGGTTTTAGAGTTGAAGATTGTTTTTTACATTGTAACGACTGTATAGTAAGTCTAACTTTTTCCATTTTCTATCACAGTTCCTCGATGATAGAGTGGTAACGCAACCTACTAGTGATTGATATAATGCAAGTTCGAATTCTGTGCAAGGGCATTTTTTGCCTATGCTTTTATTAGATTTCAATACATTGTGTGTTTTCTAGTCATTAAAGTTACTCAAGTTAAAGATTGCCTTGGTACGATATACTGATGCGGCATTCGACTATTTTTTCCATCAAACTTCGTGATCGTATCTAAGTAAATAGGAAAATTACTTTACGTTACAGCATTTCTGTACCACTAACCAAGAAAATTGATTACAGAGATATAACGAGTTAATCGAATGTATGTTTCAAAAAGCCACCTACAAACACCAATGAACTAGTTTTGGAGTCTAAAGTTTTTTTTTCAAATTAGATACTTTGGCTGTTGCTCAAATGTTGATAGCTACGCATAGTCTCAGCAACATTACAATTCTGCTGTACATCCCATTTTCAAAACGCCGTTCCCTTCCCTTCTCACCCGAGGCTCGAAAATAAATGAAAATTTTGAAAAAAATCGGTTGTTATTCCCCAGCAGCAATGTGGAATCATATTTATTTTGAAAATAGAAGCAACCCCGCATTCATCACTGCACATGCTCGTGGCATTCGTCGAGCCGGTTGTTACCCTTGGCTAATCAAACACAAGTTCCCCCTTTTCTGAGATCGGGATAGAAATTTTCAAAATTCACCCCTCGCCGATTTCTCCCGTCTATGCGCAAGCCTTACAGTGTGAAAGATAAATATCAATTTTACGATACATGTCAAAATCGTTCAATGGTCAACCCCTTTCGATTTTTACGGTTGAAATGCTGTTTTTGGAAAAAAAGAGTTACATTTTCAAAAAAACGTAAACCCTTTATTGATTGAACTTTGCAAAGGTGTTAGCTGCACGCGATTAGAACATCTGCCGTTCGAAGATTTTTTTTTCATTTTTACACTAATTTTCAATCCGATTTACTGTACCAAATCCGAAAATAATTGATGTGTGCCAAATGTTACAAAAGGGTTAATTTAGTGCAAGGGATCGAGAGATGGAACACGTGATGAGGTATTTCGGCTTATCTTGGTAATTTCGTGTTTCATTTCATTCACGTACCCATAAATTTAAGCTCCGGTCCGCTATTGGATTTGAGCTATTTATTATTTTGCTGTTACACAAATAGTAGTCTTTCTTGCACATAAGTACATCCAGATGATATGGAAATAAGAACAATTTCATTTTAAGTCCTCAAACAAATAATGTTAAATGTTCGACGAAACTAGTACTGCTATATGAAGTTTGTATAATTGATTTATTTCAACGTTCTTTGATTATCTACACACGAGCTTTGAAATTCTTTCTCGAAAGCTAAAAGCAGCGAAATGATCTCCGACTTGGCGTGGTGGTGGAATATAGGTACAATTTCTGTAATTGTGTTATGTTAAGCTTGACATAAAACTGCTGGACGTTGGTCATTTACATTTATCACTCGTTAAAAGGTGAACTATAATTACTCTTTCAAAATTTGCTTCAATACGAATTTATGTGGTACCTCCAAGTGGTGAGTAACGATTAATGTGTATTGGATAAAGGTTAAAGTAAAAGTATATCTGTAGGAATCTAAGTAAAATTTTAAGAACATAAATTTACGTCCTGCGTTCTGAGCTAGACTCAGAGTAATAATTTTCATGAGACGGTAGCGTCACAACCGCAAAGTTTCCGCGACAACCATTTCAGCTGTCATGTTTATTAACGATTCCAGGTGTTCTTAATATAAGCGAAAAAACATAACTAGACTAAGGCGAGGATAATTGCTTTCACCGGCGTCACTCAGCATGGGTCACATAAAAATAACGGCAGGCTTTCCATTTCGGCTCGATGGGTGCTTTTCGAAACTGTTTTGCCTTAGCGACCAAATTGGCGATTGGGGTCTATGTCGACGTTATTTGTAATAAAACATAAAAGTTAAACAGCCGATAATGAGTAAACCTCGTGAAACAGCGGGAAGGAAGTTTGAAGTGAAAAACTGTACATTTGTATTTAGTTCTGGTCGAACTTAACATTTTATGTCTATGAATTTTTTGATGTATCAGAAATGATGTTGATATAAGAAAAAATTCTTTTCATTAAACTTCATTAAAACTCTCAATGAGTAAATTAAATCAACAAAAAGGATTACCAAATGTACTTTTTTGAGTAAGATACTTAATTTTTATTCATGTTGTCATTCGATTTTGTTTCGAATCCATAAGTTTTTTTATATACATGTATGCATTAATTGATTTAAATTGTATCTAGAAAAATAGATTGCAATTTTTAAACTTAACGAATATAAAACAATCAATTCTGTGTTATCCAGTTTGTTCGATATATTTTTTCATCTTTCGGGAAACTGCAGAATTCTTTCATATTAGACATTTTGAAAAACTGTTTCAAATGAGAGTTTGCAAAATGCTATTTCAATGCAAGATTCCTTTATCCATCCATATTTTCTCCTCATTCGCCAGCGCAGAGTTTCCGCTGTTTTTAGCAATATTGTCTAAGGAGTGTATCGAAAAGTAGTTAGCAGCATTGATTATTGAATAAAAACGTGATTAATCCACCTAGCAGTGAGATGATACCTTTTTTTTACAATCCGCATGTGTTTTTTGCATGAATATTCTTCGGTGTTTAAGTTTTCATCACATTATTTTAATGACCGTCGTTTTAAGCGACAATTTGAGATTGTAATCACTCATTACTCTGTAATGTCGAAACTGCAAATACAATCGAATTTAAATCTAGAAGTGTGATAATCGATTAAACATGCCATGATATGTAAGTTCCACTTTAGAGTTTACGGTAATTTAAAGTACTTCCAGAGCCGGTATTCAGGAACCAGCATAACCCAAACCGATTCGTATGGCCATATGACGAATAAATTACAGTTTTGAGTACAACTTTGAAGCTTAATTGGATAAAATTCATTAATTTTTGTATGTATGTATAAAACTAATTAATTTTGTATCTAAGTTTAATTCAATTTGTATTTTTGTTTCTGAAATTTGATTAGGCTTTTTTGAGAAAATGATTGAGCTTTGAGAAACGATTTTATACTGGAACCGGAATTCTAAAATCGGTATGGTCGAAGTCAGATAAATTCACCTGAATAGCTGTATAGTTTACATTTGTTTCAAAATATTTGAAAATCAGTGAAGACATCTTTGAGAAATCATAGCACGAATTAAATTTTTAGGTGCCTTCTGAATCGACAACTGAATACCACTAAAATTGAAAAAAGTTAATTTTTTTTATCGACTATCCAAATCTGCTAACCCGATAAACCTGATTAATTTATGTGGAATAGACATTTTTATACTAATCACCCTGTATCCCCGAAACCGGAAGTTGGATCTGACTGAAGAGCAAGATGTTTTAAAGAATCTTGAAACTTTTCATTTGCATCTTAGATGATTCTTAGATTTCATTTGAATCTTAGATCAGTTCAGCCATCTACGAGAAGAATGAGTTACACAATTTTGAGTTCGTTTCATATATCATCCTGTAGTTCCGGAACCAGAGGTCGGAACCAAACATAATTCAGGAACTTTGTTTGGGAGCATACGAATTTTCGTATGAATCTGAATTTACAGAAAAGGAATTTTCAGAGAAAATTGAGTGAAATTATTTGTCACACACGCATTTGCTGATCTCGTCGAACTGATTCGAATGGTATATGGATGTTATGTTCTTCCAGCATTTATTGCTGTAAGTAGTTTAAAACAATATAATTAAAAAAAATCTGCCATCATCTGGTTTATATATGTCATATTCGAACGATTATGTTGCCAAAAACGAGCCGTGCTAAAATCGGTCCGAGGCAAAATGTCATGAAAAAGGATGCTGTACACAGTCTTTTTGGTACTTAGAAACAATTGTATGTAACAGAATAAAAAATCGTGTTTTCCGTTGCTCCCAAGCATTGCTTTGTCATACAGCGCTCAAAACTCCTACTGCTGGAATAGGGGAAAAGTCGTTTACACAAAAATTTCGATATCTCCGTTAAAAATGGACGGATTTTAACAATCTATGGCTTGTTGAATAGGTATTATCGTGCGGAATCTAAGTCTGAAAACATATTCTGCTTTCAAGGTCAATTGTGACAGATACTGTCAAAAAACTGAAAAATTTGACATAAAACTTCGAATAACTAAAAAAGTAAACATCCGATCTCAAAACCATTCAATAGCGTTTTGGGTGACGGGGAGACCTTTCATTTGCGACTAGTTTGATCAAAATCGGTCCAGCCATCTCTGAGATCTCGACCTCTTAGTTGACAACACACATACAGACACACACACATACACACACACATACACACACACATACACACACATACACACAGACATTTGCTCAGTTCGTCGAGCTGAATCGATTGGTATATGTCACTCGGCCCTCCGGGCCTCGGAAAAATTTTCGAAAGTTTGAGCGAATTCTATACCTATTTTTTATATATATAAAAAAAGGTAAAAAGGGAAAGAAAAACATGTTTTGACATCAGTTTTCGATATACTGTAGAAAAATTACATTTTTATGCATTTCACTGATTATATTGAAGAAAATCCTAGTTCCTGTGAAACGCTCGCACTTTGGACTTGACATTCTTCATTAAATTCTGCAGAAGGAGGAGCATTCTCTTCTTCAAACATTCTTCCTCGTACACCTTGGCGTTAATTGTGCCATTCGTGAAGAAAATCGACGACCGCAAACCATAGGTACAAATTGCTTGCCAGACCAACACCTTCTGCTCAAATTTTTCCATCGCCACCGTGGTGTCAGTGTCGTCCAGGTCCTGGTACACCGATTTCGTATAATATTGCGGTCCGGGCAGCGCTCGAGAGTCTTCCTTGGCGTAGGTTTCGTCGTCGATCAGGATGCATCCGTCTTCATTCTGTAGAATCCGGTTATACAGTTTTCGCGCTCTTGCCTGAACTTGCTGTACAAGGGACTTTTTCGGCACCTTCTGTTTCTTGTACGTTTTCAGGGAGTTCCGAACTTTGATCCGTTGATTCATCCCGATGCTGGTGTTGAACTGCTTGGCCAAATCCCGCGTGTACTCAACCACTTTATAGTCCCAGCCGGGCTGACTGGGGCCCCTTTTTTACCGGATCGGGGCAAATTCTTCATGGAAAGGGTCTTACCGAACTTCTCGATAATATTTTTGACTCTGGTGTGGAGCACTTTCACCCGTTGTGCAATTTCGTTGTAAGTGACACCATTTTTTGAGAACTAAGTGTGCAGAATTTTCTTTCGCGTTTCCGGATCAATTTGACTCATCATTGAAACGATAAACCGTACCAAAACAAATCGATTGCGCAGCTGTTATTGACATGTAAACAAACATGTCACCGCAAAACACGCTGCAAAAAATTAAGCCATTTCAGAGTAATAACTGTTTGAATGTGGCTAACTACTTATCGATACACTCCTTATTTGTCTTTTTATTCGTCAGGTTTTCGGTTCATGTTTATGTTTAATTCATTGAATCATTTCGTAAGTACCAATCAGAAAAAAATCTCAATATTATCCCGAATGATTGTACTTCTTAAATTCCCAATACCGAAAACTAAAAGCCCTTAAGTATGCAAATTAAAAAAATACTTTGACTGCTGTTTTGAGTGATTTTTTAGCATGCTTGGGATTTGTCATATTCTGAGATTAGTTTTCGTACCTGAAAACAATGATTCTCTTCAGTTCTATAGATCTTATTCATAAACCAATGGATTAGAGTCTACACACTTATTTGTTTTCGCTGAATCTCAGCAAAATAATTGCAGAGATTTGCACCGCCGAGTACTCAATAATCATATCGAAAAAAAGATAAAATTGCGGAATCTCGGTAATTTCAAATTTTAACCTTTACTTTCATGACTGAATGTTCGGCAAAAGCAACGGAGTGAATTTTTTTAATTACTGAGCCTTCAGCTATTGAAAGTAAACAAAGAATTGGTTTTTATTTTTCAGATTGTAAACATTCAATTGGGGATCACGAATCCATTTCATTCTCGTATAAACATTCAAAAAATATACTTTATATTACATATGTTTCGATGACGTACAATTGTAAAATATGCAATTTGGACGTCGATTGTCTAAACAATAAGATATGTTGGTTGTCCCGGGTTGGCGGTTGAATGCATAGGGCACTGGTCTTACAAACCAGTTGTCGTATGTTCGAGCCCCGGCCTGAAAGGATTCGTAGTGTCAGTAGGATCGTAGCACCAGCCATGCAATAGTTCTGTACAGTTTGAATCGGCTACGAAGTCTGTTGAAACAGAAGGTCAAATTCCACTACTGGAATGTAATACCAAGGCTTTGCTTGGTTGACATATTTTCGATATATCCTGTAATGATTTCCCGACAGTGAAAGCAGGATCTGGAAGAAGCTTTCTATATATAATCAACAATAATTTGTAGTTATTATGCTTTCAATCTATCCAGTGGATTTTGACATCTGAAAATGTGAAGCGTAAATGACAGTTGTCTAGCCGAATTCAAGCAAAAGCTAAAACATTTATCGAAATTTCGACAAACGTATTTGCTGTTTTCACCGTTGAGTTCAGCACATAATTTTGCCTAATCTAGGCCAAAATATGCATTTTGTCATGAAATCAGCAAATCTACTAGATGAATCTCGGAAAACATAATATTCATTAATGAGCAATCAGAAAAAATTTACTTTACAGAGAACGAGAATTGGGTTTAAGTGTGTACTCATGTAACCATAAGTTCCACAATTACTTAAATTATCCACTTTATTGCTGCTTAAAAGTACACGCGGAACTTTTGAAAACTTGAAAGAACAGAGCAAGTTCCGCGTGAACTTTCTAGCTGTTTAAGAAAGCACGTGGCAATTTCCGACAGTTCGAAGTACAGAACAAGTTCCGTGTGAACTTTTTCGCTGCTAAAGAGTACGCGTGGTACTTTTGGCAACTTGCAAGTACAGAACAAATTCCGTGTGAACTTTTTCGCTGCATAGAAGCTGAACAATGTATTCTAGAAGCAGCTTAGAAGTTCGTTCAGTTGCGTCGCGCGAACTCTCAAGTGTGGATAATAACTTAAAAATGGGCTGCTTAGAATGCTTTTGATGAACTTTGAAAGCTGCTTAAGCATAATCAGTCCCTTTCGTCCGAACTTTTGATTAGTTGAGTATAATCACAAATCATAAATTAAATTTAAATCCGATTCTCAAGTATCTATAGTTACGGGTAAAATACAATAGAGAAACATAAGTAGAAACTTTCGTTCAAGGCTGACCTAGGTAGTGTTTCTATAGAGACATAAATGTCTTATGAATAAAGGATTTATCATGTAATATCATGTAAAAATTATAATATCTTTCAAATATTACCACCCTTCTATTCAGCCGTTCTTTCTAATCTCCATTTCCAATAAATATGATATAATTATCACCTGCTTCTGTTTGTCCTTTGTTGCCATGCTTTATTCCATTCGACGTACATCCTGAAATGAGGTAAAATGTCCTTACCGGCGACCCAAAAATTTGCATCAGCTTTGACACGTTAACACGAATCCGTTAGTCGATAACGATCCTCCCGTTATCGTCATCGAATCATAAGCAGTAGAAATAAATCAAATGTTGAGCTTATGTTTCTCTTCATTCTTCAACCTACACATTTTTTGTTTCAAATCGGTGGATTAATTTGGTTCAATTATATTTACCCGTCAGACTGTGAAATCTAAAATAAAGTATGAAAAAAAAAACAAAAACAGCGCTAGATGTAAGATGAGCGGAAATCAAAAACTTGTTATTGGGGGTGTGTAGTTTCAAGATTTTGTAGCGATAGACAGTAGTTTTATGTTTGGTAAGTTTTATGACTTCCTGACTTAATTCCAGTTATTTCTGTAAGCAAATCAAAATTAATTTAGCATTAATGAACTATGTAATATTAGATACCTTTCAAAGTCATAATCTCGGTGATTCCTTTTCTGTTGTTCCAATTTGTTTTCAGTTTTGATTATTTATCGTTAGGCTTAACAGTAAATATAAAAATAAACAACTATATCGGAGGCACAAAATCAAAATTAGTATTTAGTGAAAGATATAAAAACTATTTTAGGTGTATTGGATTTTAAATACATTTGTAAGACAAACAAAAACAAAAATAAGCGATAGCAAAATCCAGTAAATAGAAAAGAGAATGTCAATGCTATGTGTAAGTATGAATCAAACCACCGTACTGTAATGTAACGGATTTTTGTTTTACTTTTTGGACAAGGGGCACTCTCAACTTTTACCAGCTGTCAACTGTCGGAAAACGGACTTCAAGTTCATAAGGTGATACTATTGCGCCATTGTCGAATTGTAGACATCTATTGTCGCATTGTGACGGAAAAGCAAAATAGCTGCAAGGCCGCTTATTAGACTTGGCCCAGAATGCTAAACAGGACATAATTTCCTTAATTTAATTCGACATTTGGCTTATTTTTAGTCGAAAGTTTAATTTATTCATTAAGTTGAATTATTTCAGTATAAATTCAATAAATAATTTATACTCCGTTTGAATATGGGCAGTGTGACTTGGAAAAAAACGTTTCTTCCCCAGTGTTAATCACATTTTTATTCAAATAAGAGAGTATAGTGCGCGACCCTGGTGGCATGAGGCGAAACCAGTGAGTTGTTTCGGTTTACTTATACATTCACACTGATAGGAACGCAGATATAACTACTAATTGGAAAAGTGATTGGTTAGGCAAACGCAAAGAAGTAGTGTACCTCAATTCATAAGCCGGTAGGTAGTAGCTTCTGCTAACGAATTCAATCTAGTTTATGAAACTACATTTTGTCATTGTGATAGGAGGTGTGAATTAACTTTTCGCACTTTGTGGTGATAAAATATGAAGGATTGCTGCTTGTATTCAAAAACATTAGATTGCCTAGAGAGAAAGAATGAATATCCTCGAAAACTTCAACATGAGCTTGACTCGGAGTTTCCGTGCCAAATTTGAACGAATTGGACTAAATTAATTAAAAATTATGCAAACACGAGGAATCATCTGGCTGAAAATTAAAGTGCCATGATAATTCGATCGTCCCACGACAAATGAAGCTATAATTTTATTAACATTTCCAAAGGCATGAAAGTTATGCGTCAAATATGAAATCAATCTGGCAATTCGCAAAGAGAACAAGTAAACAAAGAGAAAGTGTTATTTGCGGCACCAAAATACAATTATTGCAGTCCATAGCGTAACATTGGTGTAGTGTAGCGAGAAGTCTAACAAGTTCTTAAATTTCCAATTGCAACGGCACATGACAGAAGGTTACTAACATCAGACTATGGTAGTTATCGTCGAATAAGTGTATTACATTCGGACTGTCAATAAGTGTCGTACCACAAAACAGCCATCACCGTCGAAAAGTAATACATCATTGTGAATTGAGACTTTCTCATCCCTTTCGAAGGTACTCACAGAATTGCCTCGGTGAAAGTTGGGGGTGTCGTTATCGTTTCTGCTACAGAGCGGTCGACGAAAGTTGTTGCAAAGGACAACAAATTTGTTCTACCTTTTATTATTTATATTTTTTGTCTGCTGCGTTTTATTTATGACGCAGACTAGAAGTCTAAATTTATTACGACACTGTTCCAGTCAAGAGACGTACAGTCGGCGCTCTTATTACAACTGGGGCAGGTAAAAAAAGTAAATTTTTTTCTTTTGTTGCGTAACATGTAATATGCGCAATGTCAGAAACAGATAAAAATGGTTGCCAATAAAAAGCTAAACATTGAAGATAAAAGCGTTAGGGGTGGTTTGAGGTAGCGAACAACAGATCGCAGAAATATGTTGCTGGCACAGAAAACGGCGAACTAGAAACGGTTGCGATCAAACCTGAAGTATAAAAATTGGAAGTGACATCTCGAGCAGTCGACGTAGACCGGTGGTAGAAGTATGTGAATGAGAGTGGAAGAAAAGCCATCATGCCCAAGAAAACATTTATTAAATTCCTTGGACGAGATTTCTTCGTAAGACATGTCGAAATATGTGCTCCCAGTAGTTGGAAAGCGATTCGGCAATCCCCCTTCCGATAAAAAGCCGAAGTTCAATAAGTATAAAATTTATTCATCAAAATATTCGACAAAAGGCTTTCTAAGCTCGAGCTCGAGTCACATGAAAGGACATGGAACGGAAGCGATAGACGTGCAAAAATACTTGCCGCCAATCTACCTCGAAAAGAAATGTTTTCAACAAACCTCGCAGCAAACCACAATTTATCAAATTTTATAAATAGCATAGTCACATACACACACACACACACATGACTAGGTGGAATGTCAATAAAATGGAAGAAAAATGTGAAACTCAACTACCTCTGCAAATGTCATTCGATCGAATAAAACCATAGTTACCAAATATATTCTAGGCTTATGATTTTATGTTATGTAAGCAGGAAAGTTGCCATAAAACGGTGCTAACAACAAAAGGCGACTTTCCCAAATTGCAAATTATTCCACCTCAAATCAATAACAAAACAAAACGAACAATTGAAAAATGTTTTTGTTGTATCATTCTATAACGGCAATTTCATCGTTTATCTTTAAAATGAAGACAAAAGGCGACTAAGAGGAATGCAAAAATAAGAGACAACTTAAAATTTACAGAAACAAATATTATATTTGAAATTATATTAATATGTATGTACTGTAATTTGTAACTAAAATAACTACAAAAATATACTTACAAAATGTTTGGAAGAAACTTATCTCGTTTTCTTTCTGATCACATTTCATGTATTAAATAATCCAAGAACAAACTACATGTTTGAACCACAGGTAAGTGTGAATATTTGAAAAATCAGAACAAGAGTGTTTTAATGAGTGCGTATGAGCAATTTGACAAATTAATAGTTTAAAACGTGGCAAAATCAGGATCGTCTTTCTTTGATTTGAATTTAAACTTTGTACATATCTTTAGTATGACAAACCATCGGCTTAGCGCGGATAGAGAGTCCTGTTCCAATTATAGTAATGTGATGAGCACCTTTCCAATTAAAACGAGCTCAATCCCCCTAGCAGTGAGATGGTACTCTTTTTTTTATTCCGCATGTGTTTTATGCATTGATATTCTTCGTTGTTTTTTAGTTTTCATGAAATTATTTCAATGACCGTCGTTTTAGATGACAGTTTGAAATTTCAGTCACTCACTACTCTGTAATTTCGAAGTCGGATCGAAAAGAGAAATTGTATGAAACCATAAAAATGAATCCTTTGAATCTAAACGTGTGACAATCGATAAAGCCTTCCATGAGATGTCGAAGTGCAGGCCCGTACTCAGAATTTGGTTTCGGGAGGGGCCCAGAATGAAAAAAATAATGTTGCTGAAGATTATGTGACTATGACCGATAGAGGGGTATTGTATTACATTTCTTAACGTTTACTGTCATGCCATTTCAACCCACATGTTTAGGACCTTCTAAATGTCCATTTCTAGAGCACAAAAATCCACAAGACTTGTGATGGATTTTGAGAAGTGGTCCGAGATAGATCCCTTACTTCGATTCGTGGAGAACGGAAAGCATCTTTTCAATTTGTAGGTCATATTAGTTGAGCCTACAAACTAACTTTAGCTATACAGGTTTCGGTATCAAGTTCCGGAAGTAGCGGTCTAAAATTCCAAAACGAAACTCACATCGATTTCTCAGATATAACTTAAGGTTTGGGAATAGAAGACAGTTCGAGGAGGCCAAATCAAGTGAACAAGGTGAATGGGCAAGTCATTGGAGCACTAAACCGTCAATTTTAACTATGGTAGCGATGCTCATGTGCTTCATGTAAGGCCCTTTCACAGCGATTTCGGTCTTTAATCAATTTAGTACTCCAAAAGTACACTATGACAATCCCAGAAAACCGGCATCATGATATTTCCTACCCATTGAGCCTCTCTTTCAGGCACTCGCTGACGACTTCAGTCCATTGTCGGGTAATCATTTTTTTTCTCTGACGTATAATAATGGATCCAGCCAAACATGTACTCGAAGTGCACTTGCGCTCGTATTTTTAGTCCTAAGTAAGTATGTGCGAGATCCAGCGGCAGGACATCTTTCTGATTTGCAGAATCTTGCTCAACTATGGTAAGCTCACGTTCTTTCTCTTCCCAGTTGTCCAGAACAATTAAGTGTCTTATTATTATTGTCGTTTATTTCCATTTTAATTAGTTTTGACACTGTTCGCTTCGTATCATACATTTCGGGAAGGGCCAGGGTCCCTTGCCTCCCTCCCTCCTCTGGGTACGTGCTTGTCGAAGTGAGTTTCACTTTAGGGTTTTCGGTCATTGGTACTTCCGGAACCGGTATTAAGGGACTGGCATAACCGAATTGTTGGAATAGTTTTGAGCTTAACTTTGAACTTAATTTGAATTTTTATTCATGAAATACGATTTCACCATCTTTGCGAAAACGATTGAGCTCTTCTATTTCCGATGATTTCGAAAATCGGTGAAGCCGAAGTTAGATAAATTCACTTAAGGGATTGTAAACCATTTAATTTGATTCGAAATTTTTGAAAATCAATTTAGCTATCCATGAGAAATAGGAGTGCGTTGCAAATAAAATTTTTGGGTGCCTTCCTGGATCGAAAACTGAATACCGGTAAAACTAAAATAAGTTTATTTGGTCATCGACTAGCAAAATTTACAAACTGGATAAAGCCGATTAATCTATGTGAAATTGACATTTTTACACTATTTACCATGTATCTCCTGAACCGGAAATCGGATCTGATTAAAAGCAAAAGGTTTTTATGGCACCTTAAGATCTTTAATTCGAGAAAAATAAGTGACATAATTTAATATTTGTCATGCTGTAGTCCCGGAACCAGAAGTCATGAAAAAAGATGCTGTAGACGGTCTATTTGGTGCTCAGAAACAATCGCGTACAACAGTATTAAAAATCGTGTTTCACTTTGCTCCCAAGCATCGTTTTATCGTCCAGCACTCAAAACTCCTACTGCTGGAATGGAAGGAAAGTCGCTTACACAAAAATATCGATATCTTCGTTAAAAATGGACTAATTTTAACAATCTACGGTTTGTTGAATAACTGTTATCGTATGAAATCTAAGTCTCAAAACATATTTTGTTCACAAGTACTATTGTGACAGATATTGTCCAAAACTGAAAATTTTAATATTAAACTTCATATAACTCGAAAAGTAAACATTTGATCTCAAAAACATTCAATATCGTTTATTATGCAAACATTAAGCAATCAAAGTAATGGAAGATAATGGCTATCTAAACTCATCTCACAAAAAATAATGGGAAAAAACTAGTATAATTTATTTGGTGTTTTCTTTCGTGTGGTTGTGCATGTGCTTCTTCTGTGTCCATGTGTCCGATTGGATAATCAAAATCTCAACTTTATGACTGATAGTGTTTAGCTTTCTCTTAGTTATTTCATAGATTTGAATTTGAAGAACTGGTATGCAATCAGGTTTTTTTGGTATTTTCGTTGGTCACTTTATGATTGAACATTGCAGTCGAAAAATGCGCGTAATAAAGAGTATCTTTACAATCATTTTTAATACACTTGTTATCCAACATGCTCATGAAAATTCGTGCTTCCAAGTGACCAAGGTATTATATTCTTACTTAAATGTCTGGAATTATATGTGACTGGTCGAAAGATGATTGTCAAAATAGGTGAATGCGTTATATCATATTTCAGCGTGAGCTTCGAAACTCTTCAATGAAACTATCTGAGCCCGTTTATATTTGCATTATATCCAAACGATTATAGCTTTACCATTTCAATGCATTAAGCTATCATTTGCAGTTGATTTTAAATTGTTCCACCTAATTATAGATCCAGATGACCTCACTTCCTTGATTAGATATATATTCTAACTGGTACAATGTAAACGGGATGACCCTGTTTGCTTTAAAATGTTTCATCCGTTCGGAAACGAACGAGTAAAATGAGAGTCTTCAAACAAAAATTTAGAAATGTAATTGGATTTTTCACATAATTTCAAAGTAATTTGGTCTATACTATTTCCATTTTTTATTATGCTCGGATTTTTTCTTACACAAGAATGATATTTTTTTCACCTTTAATGATATACGTCACAATATACGTTTTTTAATAATTTTACGTAATATACGCCCTACATGTATTACCTATACATCTCACAGTACTTTAAATGTATATATCAAACCTCACAATTAGCGAATTTGATATCACTCAAAATTTTCTGAAAAGTACTAAAAAAAAAAAAATTATTTCGTATACTTTCGCAGTTCTTTGTAGTTCTTTGAATTTATTCGCTCCTAGTCAAAGTCCGAAGCAGCTTCCTTGAAACCACGTTTTGAGAGTCCGTTCGCAAGATGAAATGCCGATTGACACAAACCTACCAGTTTTGTAAGATGTTGAACACATGAACATAGGTTTTCTTGTATAAAATTGTGAATTTTGAAATTTTTTTGTGGTTCTTGCGCTTGAGACAAGATATTTGATTATTTTGATATATCATTTGAATGTATCAGACTTCAACTTCGGAGGACAACATTTGAACGGAAAGATAACTTCTTCGAGAGAAGCTCAAAATGTTTGCCAATTTGATTTTTTTTAATTTTTACATCCACAAAATTTTTTCGTTTTTTTCGTTTTCTGCATTATTGAAAAAACCGACAGTTTTTCCTAGAATTTGATAGACTGACCACATTAAAAATCAATAGCTGAGATTTTGTTGAATTTCAGAAAGAAAAACAGATTACATCACTCGATCATTTCATATGAATATTTATAGTATACTCGAAACTTTGAAACGATATCCTGTATCTTTAGTACAGTAGCTGTAATGTAGATTTTGAATGTAAAATTTTGTGCTGCTCCGATTCATTTTTACTTAAAAAGTAATCGCTTTTTTATTTGTTATGATTTTCATACTAGCTGCAATACTCAATTATATGCTATCGATAGCATTGTGTTTATTGAGTTTACAATTTCTGGAAGATCAGAATTTTATACAGCTCGAAAACCTTGATAATACATATAGGGTTGTTGTACCAATAGTCAATTATTAGAGTTTTATTATTTTGCTGATTATTCGACTTTCAATCAGTAAATTGTGATAAAATCTTCGCTATACAATATCTTTGCTTCGACTCTAAGAAGCAATGCCGCAGAAAAAATAGCATAATAATTGTGCGATACTGCTGTTATAGCCAGACGAAAACTCGAAGCAAATGCACCTATTTTCATCTTACCATTAGAGACAATGAATCGAGCAGAGACAGCAAATCTCATTCTAATTTATGGTTAAGTTATTTGAGGTGACTACTGGAGCTGAGATGAATGGGGGTACAGTTACGCAGAGTGATTCATAACCAAACATTTCAAGTAATTTAATTCTTTATGTTGAACACGCCAAATGAATCTACGTAAATATAAAGTATGCAAAAAATAAAATTTCTTTTCCGGTTGGTCTCGAACAGAGATGCCAGATATTTTCATAGAAAATCAGAATTACTCTATATAAAATATCTGTATTTATCCTAATTAACTAATATATTGAAACCTTTAAAGCGAAATGCTACGTTATTTCGACTATATATATATATATATATATATATATATATATATATATATATATATATATATATATATATATATATATATATATATATATATATATATATATATATATATATATATATATATATATATATATATATATATATATATATATATATATATATATGTATATATATATATGTAATTTGGTCTATACTATTTCCATTTTTTATTATGCTCGAATTTTTTCTTACACAAGAATGATATTTTTTTCACCTTTAATGATATACGTCACAATATACGTTTTTTAATAATTTTACGTAATATACGCCCTACATGTATTACCTATGCATCTCACAGTACTTTAAATGTATATATCAAACCTCACAATTAGCGAATTTGATATCACTCAAAATTTTCTGAAAAGTACTAAAAAAAAAAAATTATTTCGTATACTTTCGCAGTTCTTTGTAGTTCTTTGAATTTATTCGCTCCTAGTCAAAGTCCGAAGCAGCTTCCTTGAAACCACGTTTTGAGAGTCCGTTCGCAAGATGAAATGCCGATTGACACAAACCTACCAGTTTTGTAAGATGTTGAACACATGAACATAGGTTTTCTTGTATAAAATTGTGAATTTTGAAATTTTTTTGTGGTTCTTGCGCTTGAGACAAGATATTTGATTATTTTGATATATCATTTGAATGTATCAGACTTCAACTTCGGAGGACAACATTTGAACGGAAAGATAACTTCTTCGAGAGAAGCTCAAAATGTTTGCCAATTTGATTTTTTTTAATTTTTACATCCACAAAATTTTTTCGTTTTTTTCGTTTTCTGCATTATTGAAAAAACCGACAGTTTTTCCTAGAATTTGATAGACTGACCACATTAAAAATCAATAGCTGAGATTTTGTTGAATTTCAGAAAGAAAAACAGATTACATCACTCGATCATTTCATATGAATATTTATAGTATACTCGAAACTTTGAAACGATATCCTGTATCTTTAGTACAGTAGCTGTAATGTAGATTTTGAATGTAAAATTTTGTGCTGCTCCGATTCATTTTTACTTAAAAAGTAATCGCTTTTTTATTTGTTATGATTTTCATACTAGCTGCAATACTCAATTATATGCTATCGATAGCATTGTGTTTATTGAGTTTACAATTTCTGGAAGATCAGAATTTTATACAGCTCGAAAACCTTGATAATACATATAGGGTTGTTGTACCAATAGTCAATTATTAGAGTTTTATTATTTTGCTGATTATTCGACTTTCAATCAGTAAATTGTGATAAAATCTTCGCTATACAATATCTTTGCTTCGACTCTAAGAAGCAATGCCGCAGAAAAAATAGCATAATAATTGTGCGATACTGCTGTTATAGCCAGACGAAAACTCGAAGCAAATGCACCTATTTTCATCTTACCATTAGAGACAATGAATCGAGCAGAGACAGCAAATCTCATTCTAATTTATGGTTAAGTTATTTGAGGTGACTACTGGAGCTGAGATGAATGGGGGTACAGTTACGCAGAGTGATTCATAACCAAACATTTCAAGTAATTTAATTCTTTATGTTGAACACGCCAAATGAATCTACGTAAATATAAAGTATGCAAAAAATAAAATTTCTTTTCCGGTTGGTCTCGAACAGAGATGCCAGATATTTTCATAGAAAGTCAGAATTACTCTATATAAAATATCTGTATTTATCCTAATTAACTAATATATTGAAACCTTTAAAGCGAAATGCTACGTTATTTCGACTATATATATATATATATATATATATATATATATATATATATATATATATATATATATATATATATATATATATATATATATATATATATATATATATATATATATATATATATATATATATATATATATATATATATATATGTATATATATATATATATATATATATATATATATATATATATATATATATACTCTCAGTTTAACAATAAAGTTTCATTATGCGATGACGTACATAAATGTCAGTCCAAATTTGCGAATATTACTGATTAATATAATTGAGTACTGATCTTCGAGTTAAAAATACTATGGATTAAATGACTCTATGGAACTTTTATCTCGTCATTGCTACCGAATCATCAAAGCTAGCTCAGACGAAAAAGTTTAGTTAATCTCCATGAATCTATAAATCTGTATAAAATTTAGAATATCTGTATAAATGGCATCTCTGGTCTGGAAACGCTTCCATCTATTAGTAAATCTCAGTGACATTTTTACACGCCATCTGTTTGTCAATATAGAGCTCGAAGAGAACTAGCGCCTTCTATTGGAAGAAATGTTGAAGCAATGGTGCGCTCTCTTGCGAGTATTTTGAAAGCACTATTAAGGCCGATGTACACTATGTAACATACTCGATAAGTTTCGAAATATTTCATGTTGTTAGCTCACTTTTCAAGCTACAGAAGGATCACATTCCGAAACATTTTTGGAAAACCTTTTCACGCTTTTCATGGAAAATCAACGAATTTCATATAACCGAATTCGTGGAAATTTTTGAAATTCGTGGATTTTCTATGAAAAGCGTGAAAAGGTTTTCCAAAAATGTGTCCGAATGTAATCTTTATATCCATCATAAGATTTATTTGAAAAAAAAAATTATGTCATCGCATTATTTTTCCAGATAATTGTGAAAGATCACAAAAACACTCATTTTTCAGAGCTATTTTTGATAAGACTAGGAAAATCCTCCGAATTTTCCAGCCATTTTCACCCTGTAGATAGATAAAAGTATTTCAAAGGTCTGTATGTATGTTCGGTAAATTCATGTGGTCACGCCACGGTAGCAGGCGCAGAGCGTATCGCACAAATTTTCGCTGAACAGCTTCAATCCTAGTATTCCAGAGAGCATGGTAAGGACACCATACCACAGCGTTTGACTCAAGTATAAAGCGTACAAGTGAGCAATACAAAGATCTCAAACACAACGGATCCCGAAACTCTGAGGCAATCTTCATGATGAAGCCGAGTTGACGATTGGCTTTGGCTAAAATTTCGTCATAATGAAGTCTAAAAGTCATTTTTTGATCCAGAATGACACCAAGATCCTTAATATTCTCCACTCGTGTCATGGATCTTCCCGCAATGAAATAATCGAATATGACAGGATCAGTTTTACGATGGAAGGAGATGATACAGCATTTCTCGATACTTAAACATAAATAGTTTTTTGAGCACCATTCAACGTACGTTTGTATCATTTCCTGTAACTCAATGCAATCCAGGAGAGATTTTTGTGTCATCGGCATAGGAGAGTCTGCATTCCGGTGGTAACAGTAGCAGAAAATCGTTCGTGAAAATCGAAAACAGCTGCGGACCAAGATTACTGCCTTGCGGAACAACAGTATTCAAGAACGATGGCGAAATATCTATATAGGACATATTAAAATGTTATTGATTTTGACAAATCAGCTAAATTCTGAATCGTCAGTCTTTGCATTCTTGAATTTTTGCGTTCGATTTACGCAAACAGTAGGCAGAAATTGTGGTTATGTATATTGAAAACAATCGTTCAACTGTGAAAACTGTGTGTGCTTATCGTAAACAATATCAGGAGAACTGATTTGGTACACTGAAAATAATTTGCACGCTAGCATCATGTGCAGGGCATTTGAATAATCTCTACTTGTAGAACACATGGAATTCATGAAGATATACACTTAATTCATAAAATGAGTGTTATAACTGTTGATATTTGGTGGAAATCATACTACAATCTAATTTGGGAACCAGAGAACTCACAAATCATTCTCGAAGCACCGTTGCACGAAAAAAAAGCTACTGTTTGGGTCAAAGTGTGCCATTGGACCATTTTTTAAGTTGGAAAAACCATCGACGGTGAATACGGTCGTTGGATTTTGGTGCACTTTGCCCTATTTTCAACAAGATGGTGCACCTTATCATACCTCAATGTGTGTGTGTGTGTGTTTTTTTTTCATCCGGATCGGACTTCCGGCTCCGGAGTTATACACTAAAATCAAAATCTTATTAATAATCATTAGATTTGTCATATTAATCATATGCAGAATATAATTTATAGAAGTTATATGGAAACTTATAATCTTTATTTAAAGTGTACGTTAAATCTAAGCAGACGTTTCCATAATGAAAGTTTTAAGAATATCCCATATAATGTATATGAACATCCGATGAAACCTAACTCGTTACATAGTTTTATTCATTGGATATGTCTTATGAATCGTACGCAGATGGTATTTTACAAAAGACATATGACAACTTATGACCTTTCATTCAGTAATAGCCGTTCAACCGAGAAGGTTGTGTATAGAAGCGTACAGTTTAATAACGCTGGTTGGTTTACACGCGTTAAATACGACAACGGTTGAACTACAGGTAGAGACCTGTTGGCAGCAGCCGTTAAAACGTATAGTCGTGCTGCATAAGAGAGCCCTAGTGCTGGGCCAAGCTGGTGAAGGAAACAACAAAGGGCGTTTCCCAAACTCTACCCAGGCCGCAATATACAGCCACAAGTGCTGAGCAGGAGAGTGCAAAGGCACATCGAAGAGGAAGAGTGCAAAGGCACATAGAAGCAGGAGAGTGCAAAGGCACACCGGTGCGAAGGCACTTCGGTGCAGAAGCATATCGGTGCGGAGCACAAGGAAGAAGGAGACAAGACAACTCGGTCTTTCCACTGCCATACAACACGCAGGTATACACCGGTGACCTGCGCTGGTTACAGCTGGCGAAGACGAAAGCAAATCGGAATTCGAGTGGTGCTGGATGTCAGGTAGCAGTAGCATCACATCATATTCTATCGCTACAGTGAGCTTCAGCATTGTATCAACGTCCAGATACATCCAACAAGAACATCTAGAGCAACGAGGATCTACACGGCAGTGCAACGGAGATAGACAACAATTTCAAGGTAGAAGTTTTTTCTTTTCCTTTTGATTGAGTACTGTGTAGTGTTGGCTTCAAATTTTATTTTAAAGTTTAGTTAAAAATTTTAATGTAATGGATGAATCCATGGACGTAAATCCTAGCATGAATCCGATACCCCCACGAACGAAAAAATATCAGGAGAGCTCTTCTGGGCCTTGGATAGTCTTTTTTAGACGTATATCAAAGCCATTAAACATTTTTCAAATTAATAAAGGTTTGACATCACGATACTCTTCAATCAAAGAGATCATAAAAGTAAATAACGATAAAATTCGTGTTGTGGTAAATAATTTGAAACACGCGAATGATATTGTCTCTTCGGAACATTTCAATAAAGAGTATAAAGTTTACATACCCTCCAAAGATGTCGAAATTGATGGTGTTGTTACCGAAGCGAGTCTTTCGGTAGATGATTTACTCAAGCATGGTGTTGGTCGTTTCAAGAACTCTATGCTTGAGGGTGTGAAAGTACTGGAGTGCAAACAACTGTACTCAGTAGTTCATAAAGAGGAAAACAAAGTTTATCGCCCATCAGACTCGTTTCGAGTGACATTTGCCGGGTCTGCGTTGCCGTCCCATGTCTATGTCGATAAAATTCGCCTCCCTGTTCGGCTTTTTGTTCCAAATGTAATGAATTGTACGAACTGCAAAAAATTCGGCCACACAGCTACTTACTGTAGTAATAAACCAAAATGTATTAAGTGTGAAGGGCCTCATAAAGATAATGATTGCAACAAGGAAATTGAAAAATGTATTTATTGTGGGAATAGTCCTCATGATGATATTTCAGTATGCACTGCATTTAAAGTGCACAAAGACAAAATTAAGCTTTCTTTAAAAGCACGGTCTAAGCGCACATACGCAGAAATGCTTAAAACGGTCATTGATGTCCCTCCTTTGGAAACCGAAAACGGGTTTTCAAATCTAGAGGAACCAGAGGACTCTGACTCTGACGAAAATAGTGAAGGTAATTCGTTTATCACTACCCAAGGGTCAGTTAAGAGAAAGAAGTCTTCCTCCAAATTACCAAAAAAGACACCTAAAATTTCATCTTCAAAAAAAGATCCCCGTGTTAAACAAAAAAAGTCAAAACCAAAGACTGTGCCTCTTGGTTTGTCAAATTCACAAACCAATCCAGGATCTAGTACAGAAAAAGATAATAATCCAGTGGGCTCCATTTCACAGCCACCAACAGGATTACTGAAGTTTTCGGAAATTGTAGAATGGATTTTCTCAGCATTCAATATATCTGAACCCTTAAAGACCCTCATAATGGCATTCCTTCCAATAGCTAGAACCTTTTTGAAGCAGTTATCAGCTCAATGGCCAATTGTCTCAGGTTTTGTATCTTTTGATGGATAATTTATCACCCGTCGCAAATGATACAATCACTGTCCTGCAGTGGAATTGTCGAAGCATCATGCCAAAACTTGATTCATTTAAAATATTATTGCATAGTCAAAAATGTGATGTATTTGCTTTATGCGAAACATGGCTTACTTCAAACTTAGCTTTAAATTTTAATGATTTTAACATTATACGTCTCGATAGAGACTCTCCGTATGGTGGAGTGCTTTTGGGAATTAAGAAATGCTATTCCTTTTATAGATTAAACATCCCTTCAACTTCTAGTATAGAAGTTGTTGCTTGCCAAATAAACATTAAAGGCAAAGATATTTGCATAGCTTCGGTTTATATTCCTCCGAAAGCACAAGTTGGACAGCAACAGCTTAATGAAATGGTTGAAGCCCTTCCTGCACCACGATTGATTCTGGGGGATTTAAATTCGCACGGAATGATGTGGGGTTCCGTTTACAATGATAGCAGATCATCTTTAATACAAAACATTTGTGACAATTTTAGCATGACGGTATTAAATATGGGTAGCATGACACGGATCCCAAGACCTCCGGCACGCCCAAGTGCATTAGATCTATCTCTTTGCTCAACATCAATTCGACTAGATTGCACCTGGAAAATACTGCCTGATTTACACGGTAGCGATCATTTACCAATCATCATCTCAATTAGCAGTAGCAATTGCATTGCTACTTCCGCTAGTATTCCATATGATTTGACAAAAAATATCGACTGGATTAAATACCAAAGTAGTATCTCTAGTATTTTGAATTCAATGGAAGAGCTCCCTCCACTTGAAGAATATGACTTCCTCATTTGTTCGATTCTGGAGGCAGCAGACCAATCCCAAACTAAACGCTTTCCTGGGCCAACGACTAACAGAAGGCCTCCCAACCCCTGGTGGGACAAAGAGTGCTCAGAGGCTAAACTCGCAAAACAAAATGCTTGCAAGACGTTTCTAAAACGGGGAGGAGGAACTCCTCAGAATTTTGAAAAACTTATGGTTTTAGAAACCAAGTACAAGAGCATACTTCGAGCCAAAAAATGTAGCTATTGGAGACATTTTGTCGAAGGTTTGTCAAGAGATACCTCAATGAGCACTCTTTGGAACACGGCCAGACGAATGAGGAATCGTAACGTGGGCAATGAGAGTGATGAATACTCGAACCGATGGATATTTGACTTTGCTAGGAAAGTTTGCCCAGATTCTGTTCCTACGCAGAGCATTATACGGGAATCTCCTCCAAATAATGGTTTTATTAATAACCCATTTTCAATGATGGAATTTTCTATAGCACTCTTGTCTTGTAACAATAACGCTCCAGGGTTGGACAGAATTAAATTCAACTTGGTGAAGAATCTGCCCAACCTCGCAAAAAGACGTTTGTTGGAATTGTTCAACAAGTTTCTTGAGCAAAATATTGTTCCACCTGACTGGAGACAAGTGAAAGTTATCGCCATTCAAAAACCGGGGAAACCAGCTTCCAATCACAACTCATATAGACCCATTGCGATGTTGTCCTGCATCAGAAAATTGTTCGAAAAAATTATTCTACGACGTCTCGACACTTGGGTCGAGACGAACGGTTTGTTGTCAGATACTCAGTTTGGCTTCCGTAGAAATAAAGGGACGAATGATTGCCTTGCATTACTTTCGTCTGACATCCAAATTGCCTTCGCTCAAAAGCAACAAATGGCATCTGTATTTTTAGACATTAAAGGAGCATTTGATTCAGTTTCCATTGATGTTCTTTCAGACAAGCTTCACCAAAATGGACTCCCAGCGGTTATAAATAATTATTTGCACAACCTTTTGTCAGAGAAACACATGCATTTTTCACATGGCGATTTGGCAACACTCAGAAATAGTTACATGGGTCTCCCGCAAGGCTCATGCCTCAGTCCGCTCCTCTATAATTTTTACGTAAATGACATTGACAGCTGTCTAGTAACCCCATGTACACTAAGACAATTGGCAGATGATGGCGTGGTTTCAGTTACTGGACCCAACGCTATTGATCTGCATAAACCATTGCAAGATACCTTATATAACTTGTCCGATTGGGCTGTTCATCTTGGTATCGAATTCTCTGCGGAGAAAACAGAGTTAGTCGTCTTTTCAAGAAAGCATGATCCCGCGCAGCTTCAGCTCCATATGATGGGAAGAATGATCCAACAGGTTTTAACTTTTAAATACCTCGGGGTGTGGTTCGATTCCAAATGCACGTGGGGAGGACACATTAGGTTTCTGATAACAAAATGCCAACAAAGAGTAAATTTTCTTCGAACAATAACAGGATCTTGGTGGGGTGCTCATCCGGAAGATCTAATAAAATTGTATCAGACAACGATACTTTCAGTGATGGAATATGGATGCGTTTGCTTTCGTTCCGCTGCAAACTCTCATATTATCAAACTGGAGCGAATTCAGTATCGTTGTTTGCGAATTGCTTTAGGGTGCATGCATTCGACACATACAATGAGTCTTGAAGTTCTGGCGGGAGTTCTTCCATTAAAAGATCGATTTTGGGAGCTTTCATCACGCCTGCTAATAAGATGTGAGGTGCTGAATCCCATGGTAATTAATAGTTTCGAACGACTAGTCGAGCTTCGATCTCAAACAAAATTCATGACAGTATATTTTAACCATATGTCACAGGAAATCAACCCTTCAAGATATATTCCTATCCGTGTCAGCCTCCTAAATGTCCCTGACTCAACTTTATTTTTCGATACATCCATGCAGCGCGAAGTGCGTGGAATCCCGGATCATCTACGTTCGACGGAAATCCCAAAAATATTTTCAAGTAAGTTCAGGCATATTGACTCTGAGAAAATGTTTTACACGGACGGATCGCGAATTGAAGAAGCGACAGGGTTTGGTATGTTCAACAATAATGTTTCGGCCTCATTTAGGCTTCAAGAACCTGCATCTGTTTATATAGCAGAGTTAGCAGCAGTTCATTATAGTTTGAGTGTAATCGTCACATTATCTCCAAACCATTATTTCCTCTTCACAGATAGTCTGAGTGCAATTGAAGCCATTCGCTCAAACATGACTGGCAAGACTGAACCGTTTTTCCTGGGCAAAATAAAACAGTGCCTGAACGACATATTGAACAATAATTATCTAATCACTATAGTCTGGGTCCTGGCTCATTGATCCATTCCTGGCAATGAAAGAGCCGATATTTTAGCCAAACGTGGTGCTATTGAGGGTGAAATTTATGAGAGACCAATTGCTTTCAACGAATTCTATAGCTCGTCTCGCCAAAGAACACTTGCCAGCTGGCAAGCTTCTTGGGATAAAGATGATCTGGGTCGGTGGATGCACTCAATTATTCCGAAAATATCGA
Source organism: Malaya genurostris (assembly GCF_030247185.1). Classification (NCBI taxonomy): domain Eukaryota; kingdom Metazoa; phylum Arthropoda; class Insecta; order Diptera; family Culicidae; genus Malaya; species Malaya genurostris. The sequence continues at coordinate 121,467,387 of NC_080571.1, read as the reverse complement.
CAAAGGCATGGTTCAGGGGACTGGATGTGAGTAGAGATTTCATTCGTGTGATGTCCAGACTCATGTCCAATCACTACACGTTAGATGCACATCTCCTTCGAATTGGGCTCTCCGAGACTAATCATTGTGCTTGTGGCGAAGGTTATCGAGATATTGATCATGTCGTTTGGACATGCGTGGAGTATCGTGATGTCAGATCTCAACTAATAAATTCTTTGCGTACCCAAGGTAGACTATCCAATATCCCAGTTCGAGACATTCTTGCTTGTCGTGACCTTTCATACATGAAACTTATTTATCATTTCATAAAGAAAACTGGAGTTTCAATTTAATAAAGGCCCCTTTCAAGACTTAGTTCTGATCCCAGCTGCGTCCATGAGTTCAACCAATAGCTAAATTAGAATAAAAATAATGTAATGATACAAACAAACTCGAAACAGTTTATGAAATTATTAACAAAATGTCTGAACATAACAGCTTATTTTATAATTTATAGAAGTTAATCGTTTGGTTCAAATAATATTTCCGAGTAGTTTTCATAATTAATGACGAGTTACCTAAGATGATATTTAAGTAATAAGAGAATATGTTTTAATAAATGCAAAACGTTGTGACTATGTTAGAATTAAATTAGGATAAGAATATTATGTAAAAGTGATGCTGCGGCGAAGAAAAACTTATGTAAACTGCCTTAAGAAATAAACGTATTTATGAAAAAAAAAAAATTATTTTTATTGTTTTTGATTCCCTTAAGCACCATTATCCCAATATTTTAATTAATTTAAATCTTATATGTATCACTTATTCAATCAAATAGCAATCATTTGATTTATATATAACTGCTATATAGAACTGGGATGACCTCCATCAAAAGTTATATATAAATTTTATGAAACTAGTCATATGGTATAAATAAACCTATCTATATTGATTCAAAGTGAATATAATATGCGCTTCATAAATTGTTTCAATGTATGTTGTGTGGATATCTAGTAATGGTTATAGGGCGCGCCAATAAATTAGACTCAGACTAGAAATTTCATTCGTTATATGAAAATCTTGTAAAAATAACGTTACGAAGAGTTTCATGTTTCATAAGATTATCTTATATATTTGACATGATGTTGAATACACATTATAGCGCTATCAATGGAAATGCTAATAGTGAAAAATCATTAGAATATCATATAATGTGAAAATGAGAATTTAGCTCAGTGTAGGGTAAAGTGTGTCCAATACTGTACACCGTCACCAGACCCTGTCAGCTTGGAGCGATCTCAATCTTCAGTTCAGCAACGCCATCGCACGGCGTCTCATTCAACATGTCATGCCAATTGTATGGGTGCGCAGTGCTGCTGTTTTGGCGCGTACGAATTTGACATTTCTCTCCCCTACTTCTATGTACGTGGTTCGATGCGGACTCGCCTGAGGGCGCCATGGTCGCAAAAAAGCATGTTGCCAAAGATTTGTTCGAAAAATGTGAGAGCTGGATATCTTGTTAATATGATGTCTTTGCCGTCACTTAAACCGGCGAAACAGAAAACGTAAAAATTTACCTAAACGGGTCTCCAAAATTACACAAATCGATAGTTATTATCAGTAGGCAACTAAACAAACCGATTCCGGCTATCCTGGTTCCCAGTATCCGGATCCGGAAGCACTGGAAATAGTGGTCTTATGTACCAAAATGGATCTCACTCACTTTTCTCAGCGATGGTTTGACCGATTTCCACAAACTTAGATTAAAATGAAAGGTCTCACGGTCCCATACGGAATTTCTGTATTTTGTCTGGATCCGACTTCCGGTTCAGAAGTTATAGGGTAAAGTGCGTTGAATATTATACACTGTCACTGAAACTGGCGGAGCAAAAACCGTAAAAATGTTCTAAACTGGACTCAAAACCGTTATTCCCAATATTAGTGTCTTATGGTCCTACCAAAAATTACTGCATATTTTAGGATACAACAAACATTTAAATCGTCATTTAGAGTGCGATGCAAAATTGTATGAAATCTTCAAAATTTGAATAAAAACTAGTAGAGTTTGTACGTCATGTTAGTTGGTGGCCGTACGAACCGACTTCGATTATACCGGTTCTCGGGTTCCGGTGCCGGAAGTGCATATAATAGTGAACCTTCGTTTTCTTAAGGCTGACCTTTGCGAGCAAAGCACTGTTTCATTCTGTATGTTATACTAGTAAATGCACAAGCATCTCCTTGGTTTCTTTCAAAAATCGAAGAGAAAAATTTTGAATAGAATACCATAATATTATACATGAGAAAGGCATCATTACACCACTAGGTGGATTAAAACAGGTTTATACTGTAATCATCCTGTAATTCCGGAACCGGCAGTTCAGCCATTTCCAAGAAAAGTTGGTGCATTTATTTTCATATTTTGTTGTACAATTTAACCCCATATTTCCGGAATCGAAAGTTGGAAGTTTCTCATTTAAAAAAAAGTGCTTATTCCACGTAGCAGTGAGATTATATCCTTTTTTATTAATCAGCATGTGTTTTTTGCGTGAATATTCTTCGTTGTGTTTTGTTTTAATGAAATTTTGTTTATGACCGTTGTTTTAAATGAATTGTAATTAAAATTTTGGAACTGCAAGATATATTCGAATGTCATTCATTGATTATGAATCGGCTGCAACAGAAAGCCCAAGTTCCACAAAAGGAATGTAATGCCAAGACTTTACTTTTTCGAAATAATGAAGCTATCAACAAAATTTGATATAGAAAATAATGTCGGTGATTATTATAAACTATTTTGTTGAACTTCCTGCAGCTACTTTTATATACGATTGCTCTGGAAACATCGACAATGGACTTCAATTTTTCAAGAAGATCTCCAATTCGTTGAAATCGTAAGGAAAATAATTTCATTGAGTGGAAAAAACCGCAAAAGTAATCTTTCCCTGTTAAAGATTGGGATAGCTTGTATTTTAAATGTGTAACTATGTCAATTTAATACTTTTTACAAAATAAGTTGATGAAAAAGGACCGAAAACTACGTTTTTCGTTATGCAACTATCAAAACACTGAAAATTATAGTTTTGGTCGAAATTTCGTTCAGTTCAGTCCACAAAATTGATCATAAATAAATATAGATATTTATACTATAATATTAATCTATTTTAGGTAACGGAACGTGTTCATTGCTTTACCTAATGTAGATTAATATTCGGAGCACTCGCAACTACTACTCATAAGATTGATTACTACAGGCGCAGGATCTGTCACAGTTTTGAGATGCTCTTACACAGCAACTTTTTCAACCGTTTAATGTCTTCGTTTCTGAATGTGGTTCGATGGTTCCGTTCATACATGCCAGCTAGCAGATGAACCGGTTTTCCTTCACACGTTTTCTCATAGGCAAATACCAGAAAATATCTCTTGCCATGACTGGGGTTTTGTTTGATTTTGATGAAGTGATATAACAGTTTAGTGAATAGTTGGAATACCTAAAGCGGATTGATTGCGAGTAACGGTTGACCTAGGAGTAAAGCGCGAGCGAAAATGGAAGCGAACAAAATGGAAACGCCAAAGAAGGCAAATTTGATTCTCATGATTGAAAGATAAGTTAACACGAATATTTTCAAAGAAATTACGCAACGCTTGAAAGAGTAATAAAGCGAAATACTCTAATCAAAGTTGTTGATGTGCCACATCCGCTTTAAATCGGTATTTTTACTGTAGACGTCTTATTTACTTGATTTACGTCGTTATAGATTTTATTAAACATACAATCTTTAAAATTGGTAGCTAATAAAAGAAGAATACTTCTTTGAATTTAACTAGAAATATAGAAAAAATATGGTGTTTTTTTAGGTTTATAGAAAAATTAACGTGGTTTTTTTTGGAGCTGCACAATCAAATAACAAAATCAAATTCCAGTTCATGTGAATTCTAGCGGATGATACCCAAGTAACCACAACACATTATATACCTACATTAATTCCACCTTATATAAATTCAGTGCGATTCTCTATAAATGCCATAAAACATAAAGAATTTTTATAATGTAAATGCAGAGTGGAAATAAGCACTTATACGACTAATAAAAGATTATATGTGTATAACATGTTAATTGCATTCATAATGCTGAAATACAGTATATAATTCTTCTTTATCGATTTAATCATTGCATCCCAAATAACAATCAAACTTTTTATATACACTGCGAATGCACGCAAGACAGATATAAGACCACTAAATCATATGTCTGCTTTATATTTGTTTCTGTAACTTGTGACTTAAGATGTTATAAAACTTATAACTTGTGACTTAAGATGTTATGAAACATCAGCAATTCATTGAAAAACTAATCTGGAATTCGCGAAATAAAATATTTTAAGTGAATTCAAAAAAAAAAATTGAACGGCACATATTTTTCTTTCCATTACACATGTGATGCATTTTTTTGAATCGAACATTTAACTTTGTATTGTATCATTTTCTGAAGTTGATCCTTGGGTCACGGTAGCCTATATACTCTTCTCTGTTAATAAATCTGTACATATTCTGCTATCTGCGCTATGTAAGTGAATGTTGGTAATACATTTTACTTCTATATTACCGACAACTATATTTGTAAACAAAAGTAAATTTAGACTAGCTTTAAGCTTAAACATTTTTCTACTATTTTCAGCCCAAATGCAATGATTTAATGTAGCAGTTCAATTTCCATGCACTGTAATCTATAATGTTTGATTGCAATAAAATATAGCATTCAAAGCCAATATATAGTTTGACAAAAAACTATTGTAAGATAATGCTTCATTATATTTTGTATGCAAATTTAATGCACGCTGCTTTAAAGCATGTTGAATTAATGTGCTCTGAGAGAGTGATAAATATATGATCGTGAATATCTCTTGTTGTATCTAACGAATCAACATAATTTTTGCTACAGGCCATCGAAAATATGATCACAATTTTATGATAAAATTTTCAGTTGGGTGACATAATCTCAAATAATTCAAAATTAAACTTTTCTGAAATGTTTGGTATAAACAAGTATCAAAGAGGATAATTTATAAGGCGCGTTTGCCTTTCTCGTATTTTTAAAGCTCATAGCTCAGTGATTTGTGAAAGGATTTATATAATCTAACTACCAATAGAATCGAAATTTTTCAACTTAAGCGTGTAAAGAAAAAGCGTTGAAGTATTTCAATAGTACACTATTGAAAAACCTATCTCATTTAACCTATGTTAACACCAGCCAGGTAGAGAACAAAATATCTGCTGCTGTACAACAAATCGTTCGAGAAAATGTTCCGAACAGTGTTTAATATCGTAGTGAGTTCCACAATTTGGTTCTTCTGAAAGGCAGGAATGAATCCCGTACAGCATCCGGATAGTTTCTTTCAATTAAATGCAAATCCGAAATGAAATATCGAAATTAAAATTCTATATGCTGCTATTTTTATAGCCCTTAGGACCGCCCATTAGTGAAAAATCTACAAACGAAATCAGGTAAAAACAAACCTCTCAACAAAAATAGGATCAGTTTGGATTCTATCGTCACTGCGAGCAGATGTATTTGTGTCGTTTGCAAAGCTAGTTTCGCTTCCGACAAGAGCGATTACGTCACAGCTGCCAGTCATTTGCATTGGTGAAAAAGCAACGGTGGAGAGCATTACACAAAATCAGCCGTTCTAATGGCTCTAAAAGTTTTCTAAAGAACTATTAGGATTTCTTGCTCGCAAATCTAAGGGAAATATTCTCAGTTTAGTGCAAATCTAGAACTGTTTGATTTGATTTGTGCACTTTTCGCTGTGTGAAATTCACAGTAACCTAGATCAAGTGAAGCCTTCTTTGTTTTTGCGAAAAATGTGGAAAAGGGGAATGCTTGCATAATTCATACAATTGATCAACTAATTGATATTCGGAAGTGCTAAGGAACATGTCAGTTGTTTTCGTATTTACGACATCCAGTTATGTCTCTGACATTACCCACCCGCCTTTTTTCATAAATACGTTTATTTCATAGGCAATATACATAAGTTTTTCTTCGCCGTGGCATCCACAATACGTAGTACTTTAAACCTAATACATTTCGAATATCATATTAGTATGTTGGTATTCATTAGTTAATCTAAACACTGTTTTTATCAAGCGAGTTACTATTATAAATTACATCAACTTAAATACATTTATTTTGTACATGATCTTATAACTATTTCAGGTTTGTTTGTATCAGTTCATCACTTTTATTCAATATAAGATAGCTGGCTATTGGTTGAACTCATGGAAGAGAAAACAGTCTAACATAAAATGAAATTTAAATTGGAACTCCAATGGACTTAATGAAATAATAAAGAAGTTCCATGTAAGGAACATCACGACAAGCAAGAATGTCACGAACTGGGACATTGGATAGTCTACCTTGGGTACGCAAGGAATTTATTAGTTGAGATTTGACATCACGATACTCCACGCATGTTCAAACAACATGGTCAATATCGCGGTAACCTTCGCCACGAGCACAATGATTAGTCTCGGAAAGTCCAATTCGAAGGAGATGTTCATCTAACGTGTAGTGATTGGACATGAGTCTGGACATCACACGAATGAAATCTCTACTCACATACAGTCCCCTGAACCATGCCTTTGTCGATATTTTCGGAATAATTGAGTGCATCCACCGACCCAGATCATCTTTATCCCAAGAAGCTTGCCAGCTGGCAAGTGTTTTTTGGCGAGACGCGCTATAGAATTCGTTGAAAGCAATCGGTCTCTCATAAATTTCACCCTCAATAGCACCACATTTGGCTAAAACATCGGTTCTTTCATTGCCTGGAATGGAGCAATGAGTCGGGACCCAAACTATTGTGATTTGATAATTATCATTCAATATGACGTTCAGGCACTGTTTTAGTTTGCCCAAGAAAAAAGGTTCATTTTTGCCAGAAGCGTTTGAGCGAATGGCTTCAATTGCACTCAGACTATCTGCGAAAAGAAAATAATGGTTTGGAGATAATGTGACAATTATACTCAAACTATAATGAACTGCTGCTAACTCTGCTATATAAACAGATGCAGGTTCTTGAAGCCTAAATGAGACCGAAACATTATTGTTGAATATACCAAACCCAGTAGCCTCTTCAATTCGTGATCCGTCCGTGTAAAATATTTTCTCAGAATACCTGAACTTACTTGTAAATATTTTTGGGATTTCCAACGAGCGTAGGTGTTCCGGGATTCCACGCACTTCGCGTTGCATGGATGTGTTGAAAAATAAAGTTGAGTCAGGGACATTTGGGAGGATGACACGGATAGGAATATAGCTTGAAGGGTTGATTTTCTGTGACATATGGTTAAAATATGCTGTCATGAATCTTGTTTGAGATTGAAGCTCAACTAGCCGTTCGAAGTTATTAATAACCAGGGGATTCAGTACCTCACATCTTATTAGTAGTCGCGATGAAAGCTCCCAAAAACGTTATATAAGAGCGGTCTGAGGCATGAGCCTTACGGTAGACCCATGAAGATAATTCTGTATGTTGCCAAATGGCCATGTGAAAAATGCATGCGTTTCTCTGACAAAAGGTTGTGCAAATAATTATTTATAATCGCTGGGAGTCCAAGTTGATGGAGCTTGTCTGAAAGAACATTAATGGAAACTGAATCAAATGCTCTTTTAATGTCTAAAAATACAGATGCCATTTGTTGCTTTTGAGCGAAGGCAATTTGGATGTTAGACGAAAGTAATGCAAGGCAATCATTCGTCCCTTTATTTCTACGGAAGCCAAACTGAGTATCTGACAACAAACCGTTCGTCTCGACCCAAGTGCCAAGACGTCGTAGAATAATTTTTTCGAACAATTTTCTGATGCAGGACAACATCGCAATGGGTCTATATGAGTTGTGATTGGAAGCTGATTTCCTCGGCATTTGAATGGCGATAACTTTCACTTGCCTCCAGTCAGGTGGAACAATATTTTGTTCAAGAAACTTGTTGAACAATTCCAACAAACGTCTTTTTGCGAGGTCGGGCAGATTCTTGACCAAGTTGAATTTAATTCTGTCCAACCCAGGAGCGTTATTGTTACAAGACATGAGTGCTATGGAAAATTCCATCATTGAAAAGGGACAAACTTTCCTCGCAAAATCAAATATCCATCGGTTCGAATATTCCTCACTCTCATTTCCTGCGTTACGATTCCTCATTCGTCTGACCGTATTCCAAAGTGTGCTCATTGAGGTTTCTCTTGACAAACCTTCGACAAAAGGTCTCCAATAGCTACATTTCTTGGCCCGAAGTATGCTCTTGTACTTGTTTTCTAAAGTCAAGAATTTTTCAAAATTCTGAGGAGTTCCTCCTCCTCGTTTTAAAAACGTCTTGAAAGCATTTTGTTTCGCGTGCTTAGCATCTGAGCACTCTTTGTCCCACCAAGGGTTTGGAGGCCTTCTGTTAGACGATGGACCAAGAAATCGTTCTGTTCTGCGCCTCCAGAATCGAACAAACGAGGAAGTCATATTCTTCAAGTGGGGGTTGGGGGGGGGGGGGGGGTGGGGGGCTCTTCCATTGAAGTTAAGACACTTGAAATATTACTTTGGTATTTAATCCAGTCAATATTTTTTGTCAAATCATATGGAATATTAACTGAATTAGCAATGCCTTTGTTACTGCTAATTGAGATGATGATTGGTGATTGATCGCTACCGTGTAAATCAGGAAATACTTTCCAGGTGCAATCTAGTCGAATTGAAGTCGAGCAAAGAGATAAATCTAATGCACTTGGACGTGCATGAGGTCTTGGGATATGTTGTTTAAAATTGGAATTAGCTGATCACGCCAGTGACTTCTAATTAAAACAATATCTTTGACATTCTTACTTCTCTGATATATAAAGGCTATGTGATAATTGTGCAAAGAGACTTTTAAACTAAGTGTAATTCCATTCGAACCAATTTGTTAGGATCGTAAATATACAGTGTGATCGAGTAACGAATTGATCATTGTAGACGCTACAAAGCCTTGGTATTATATTCCTGTAGTTTGTCCTTCTGTTTCAACTGACTTCGCAACCGATTCAGAGTGTACAGAACCATTGCATGGCTAGTGCTACGATTCTACTGACATTTGTAAGACCAGTGCCTTATCCCGCCAACCCGGGAGACAGTTAGTATATCCTTTGGGTCTTTTGGGATACAAAAAAGTATCTGTACTCATCAAGAATTATTGTTTCAATTTAAATTCGATGAATTTTACCTTAGACAGACTACCCTTCCTCCTTATTAGGGACACTGCATACACCGTGAGTTGCAAGAATTATCTGTGCTCGTCATACAATTATTCGATATCGTTTCGTTATCGTTCAATTCAAACAATAATCCTTGATCAATTAGTCCGTCGACTTCCTTCCACATTTTTTTAAAATGCTTACTACATCTGAATATATGAGTATCCCTGTACAAGAAGTATCAATTATCACCAAATTCGATAAATTTTACTGTTTCGCCATACAAAATACCTTTATTACCATTTCTAAGGTATATTTTCAATATCTGTCATCAGGCCCGTACCCAGAATGTCATTTCGGGAGGGGCTCTCAGATAAAAAAAAACAGTGTTACTGCAGATAACTTATATACCTCATTCTCGGTGCGCCTTTTACCGGCGTTTTCAACAGATACTTTAGACTTTTCTATTGGAAATGTCATTATAGAATATTTAAAAAAAAGGCGGGTGGGTAATGTCAGAGACATAACTGGATGTCGTGAATACGAAAACAACTGACATGTTCCTTAGCACTTCCGAATATCAATTAGTTGATCAATTGTATGAATTATGCAAGCATTCCCCTTTTCCACATTTTTCGCAAAAACAAAGAAGGCTTCACTTGATCTAGGTTACTGTGAATTTCACACAGCGAAAAGTGCACAAATCAAATCAAACAGTTCTAGATTTGCACTAAACTGAGGATATTTCCCTTAGAAAGAAATCCTAATAGTTCTTTAGAAAACTTTTAGAGCCATTAGAACGGCTGATTTTGTGTAATGCTCTCCACCGTTGCTTTTTCACCAATGCAAATGACTGGCAGCTGTGACGTAATCGCTCTTGTCGGAGGCGAAACTAGCTTTGCAAATGACACAAAATACATCTGCTCGCAGTGGCGATAGAATCCAAACTGATCCAATTTTTGTTGCGAGGCTTGTTTTTATCTGATTTCGTTTGTAGATTTTTCACTAATGGGCGGTCCTAACGGCTATAAAAATAGCAGCATATAGAATTTAAATTTCGATATTCCATTTCGGATTTGCATTTCATTGAAAGAAACTATCCGGATGCTGTACGGGATTCATTCCTGCCTTTCAGAAGAACCAAATTGTGGAACTCACTACGATATTAAACACTGTTCGGAACATTTTCTCGAACGATTTGTTGTACAGCAGCAGATATTTTGTTCTCTACCTCAGAACGCGTTCTGATTGGCTGGTGTTGACATAGGTTAAATGATACAGGTTTTTCAATAGTGTACTATTGAAATACTTCAACGCTTTTCGTTTACATGCTTAAGTTGAAAAATTTCGATTCTATTGGTAGTTAGATTATATAAATCCTTTCACAAATCACTGAGCTATGAGCTTTAAAAATACGAGAAAGGCAAACGCGCCTTATAAATTATCCTCTTTGATACTTGTTTATACCAAACATTTCAGAAAAGTTTAATTTTGAATTATTTGAGATTATGTGACCCAACTGAAAATTTTATCATAAAATTGTGATTATATTTCCGATGGCCTTTAGCAAAAATTATGTTGATTCGTTAGATACAACAAGAGATATTCACGATCAAAAACTTATCACTTTCTCAGAGGGTAAATTTTGAAAAGGCACCCCATTGTAAAGTAAGTCGTATTCACGACAAAAAAAGTTGACTTATTGATTATTATATTACATTTCTTAACGTTTACTGTCATACTATTTCTGTCACACATGTCTGAGACCTTCTAAATATTCATTTCTAAAGCACAGCAATCCACAAGATTTGCGATGATGCGATATAGATGGGCAAATGATGATCATGAACATCTAAATTCCTACTTTACATGACGATAATTCACTGTATAACCGTTGTTAAAGTCAAATTCCGGAATAGTCTTCAATGCGCGTAGCGATTCACGTTTGATGTCTTCAATTCACTCAAAACGGTTTCCCCGGAGTAGCCGTTTGAGTTTGCTGAATAGCCAGAAGTCACACGGAGCTAAATCAGGCGAATACGGAGGTTGCGGAACGATATTGGTTGAATTTTTGGCGAAAAAACACACAAAGAATCAAGGCAGTATGCGACGGTGCATTATCGTGGTGCAAAAACCAATAGTTGTTGGCCCATAAAATGACGCTTAAGACTCAAATAGTATTCCTTGTTGACAGTTTGGTCGGTCGGAGGGAATTCGGAATGCACCACACATCGATAATCAATCAAAAACTGTCAACATTATCTTGATGTTTGACTTGCTTTGACGTGACGCGTTCTCTACCCTTTTTAACAGCGTGTACCAATCAAAGGACTTGCTCGCGACATACAATCATCATCGAAGGCCTTTTGCAATATTCTGAACGTTTTGTAACTTCTGTGTTGAATGATTTTACTCGTTGTAAAAGTCGCCGATTGCGCTTTCAATATTTCAGAAAGAGAGACGTATACTGAACAATAATTAATATTTTGACGATTTCACTGACAGTCATATCAACCTAGAAAAAGTTACTTTTTGCCCACAGTAGTAAAACAATCGCGAGTAGAACTGAGATAAGTTGTCAGAGATACCTTTCTTACTTGCTTCGTGGAGAACAGAAAACATCTTCTAAATTGAAGGTCATATTAGTTGATTGCCATACAAACTTACTTTTACTGGTTTCGGTTTCAGGTTTCGGAAGTAGTAGTCTAAAATTCCAAAACGAACCTCACATCGATTTTTCATAGACGACTCAAGGTTTGGGAACAGATAATACTTCGAGGAAGCCAAACCAGGTAAATAAGGTAGTTGGAATCCTGAACTGTTGATTTTAACTATGATAATCGCGATATTCATGTGCTTCATTTAAGGCCATTTTACAGCGATTCCGGTCTCCAATCGCTCCATTAATGCACACTAATGCTTGCATTTTTTCTGTTTTGAGGTAGTGCTCCAAAAAGTATACTTCAGTCCATTGTTGACTAATCATTCTGTTCTCTAACGTATGATAATGGATCTATCTAAACATGTATTCGAAGTGCGCTTGCGATCGTATTTTTAGTCCTAAATAATTAGGTGTGGGATCCAGCGGCAGGATATCTTCTTCATCTGCAGAATCTTGTTCAACTATGGCATGCGCGAGCACCTTCTCTTTCTGATCATTCAGTTTAATTTTATGTATTATTATTATTGTCTTATCGGAAAAAAATGCGGCTTTATCAGTCAAATGGGTATAGGCAAACGATTTGTCTTAAAATTGCCAAAGGATTTATTTAAAAAAATTGCAAACGATTTGTTTTAATTTTTTTTGTGTAACTCATTTTTCTCGTAGATGGCTGAACCGATCTAAGATTCAAGTGAAATCTAAGAACCATCTAAGATTCAAACGAAAAGTCTTAAGATCCTATAAAACATATTGCTTTTCAGTTAGATCCAACTTCCGGTTTAGAGGATACAGGATGATTAGTATAAAAAGGTTCATTTCACATAAATTAATCAGGTTTATCGGGTTGGCAGATTTGGATAGTGGATTACTAAATAAATTTATTTCAGTTTAAACGGTGTTCAGTTTTCGATTCGGGAGGTACCCAAAAATTTAATTCGCACTACAACTTCAGATGTCTACACACTCAGGTGAATTTAATTGATTTCGGCTACACCGACTTTTAGAACTCCGGTTCCAGTATCGAATCGTTTCTCAAAGCTCAATCATTTTCTCAAAAAGGCCAAATCGAACTTAAAAAACAAGAATTCAAGTTAAAGGACTTATGGTCTCATACAAAATTGGTGAATTTTATCCGATTTTGGAATTACAGGATGATGAGTTTTTAAAATTTATACAGATATAAAGATGTAAATTGTTTGGAGTATTAATTTATGGCTATACGAATCATTTTTGGTTATGTTAGTTCCTGAATACCGGCTCTGGGAGTACCGTAAATAATGGTGAAAGAAACCAAGTAGATTGTTTGTGTATTAAGTAGTATATCCTACAGAATAAAACAGTTCTTTGATCGGTTAGGCCATCCACGAGAAAACGAAACCGGAAACCGGAAGCTAGGATAGCCGTAATCAATTTGCTTAGCTGCCTACCAATAATGGATTTCGATTTGTGTAATTTTGAGTCCAGTTTAGAAAATTTTATACGGTTTTTGAATCGTCGCTTTGAATGACGGTTGACAATATTTAACACACTTTACCCTATAATTACGGAACCGGAAGTCGGATCCCGATGAAATTCAGAGATTCCGTATTTGAATCTAAGTTTGTCAAAATCGGCTCGAATCCGACTTCTGGTTCCGGAGCTACGAGGTAAACAGTGCAAAGAAATAAAAAAGTGCGCTCGATTTTCTTTGAGACCGTCCGACTAATTTTCACGTGCTTTGGATCAAATGAAAGGTTTTACAATCCCATACAACCCTACAGAATTTCATCCTTAGACAACTTCCGGTTCCGGTATTACAGGCTGATAAACATAAACACTTCATTTTCAGAAGCGTGATTTTATACATGACACTGAAAAATCGAGCAAAATACTTTCAATTAACCTGAGTTGGCTCATAACTGTTTTTGTTTCTTATTCATGATTCAAAGAGAAGTTGTTTGAAGAATCCCATAATAATACTCTTGAAAACAAAAGTTATATGTGAAAGACATCTTCAAAGGGATAGAATAAATCTTGAAAAGGCTAAAAAAATTCAGTATTTAACTAATAAAATAGCACGATTTTATTTTGAACCTCATTGAATTGTTTGCTAATGTGAACTTTATCGTTATTCAAGTTTTGTGGATTCTAAAGATTTTTATTTTCGCATCAGTATAAATATTTAATTAGTGTCTATAAATAGTTTGATACTACCCTTTTTGCAAATAATAGTTTTATCAACTTTTAAAAGCATTTGTAATTTGTTCATCACTTGTGAGGCAGATTCGATCAGGGAAGAAAAAAGAAGAAATATTTGAAGAAGAAGTCTGGAAAAAACAGTTTTAATCCAACTACTGGTGAAATAACACCCTTCTCATATCACTCATATTCTCATATATAATACTGTGCTAGTCATCAAAACAATTTTCATTGAATCTTGAAGAAAAAAAAGTTTGTGTGGGCATCTATTAGTATAACTTACAGAAAAAGTACTCACATTGGTTATGCCATCTCTGATAAAACGAAGTGAGTTCCATCATGGCAGGTACTTCCGGGATTGGTGCACGAGTATAATCGAAATCGGTTCGTATGGCCATTAACTAACATAACTCTATAATTTTAAAAAAAATTAGACGATTTTATATGATTTTGGCATTGTAATTTAAACGACAGTGTAAATGTTTGTTGGATTAAAAAAATATCATGACTTTTTATAGAGCCACACGACCTATCATTTGAACCTAAGTTCGACAAAATCGGTTTTACCATCTCAGAGAAAACCTTATGAGATTATTTACCTCATACACACACATACATTGCTCAACTTCTGGAATTGAGCCGAATGGTGTGTTTTACTGGTCGATTTTCCAAGAGATTTGCAAACTTTTCTATATGAGAAAGGCAAATGGGAAATAAAAAGAAGTATGGAAAAAACTCAGGCATCACAATTTATTTTGCCTTTCTCAAATAGGCCACTGTGAAAATCGACTTTTGAATGAAGGCTCGGAGGGCCGAGTGTCATATACCATTTGTCATATCAGTTCGTCGAGATCACAAACTTCCCGTGTGTGTACTACCCTACCCTACCACCCCTTCCGATATATGTTTGTATGTGACAAATAAAGTCACTCAAATTTCTTAGCGATGGCTGATCCGATTTTCACAAACTCATATTAAAATTAAACGTCTTATGGTTTCATAGACTGCTGTTGAGTTTTATCTCGATCCAACTTTCGGTTTCGGAATTACAAGGTAATATGTGCAAAATTACGAGAAAATGCACACTCAATTTTCTCGGAAAGATGCAAATTAAAGGTCTTGAAATTCTTTAAAAAGTCCCCGGAAAAATGACCTAGATCCGACTTTCGGTTTCGGTGTTACAGCGCAATGAGTGAAAGTTTTCATTTTCATTAGTAGTATTTCACAAGTGATGGCGAAACGAGATGCAAATTTATATAAAACTTACTAGTAAATTCATCCAGTTTGCAAATCTTATTAGTTGGTGAATGCATATAACCCAATTTGGGAATACTATTTGTTTGTTGAGAAAAGCTCCCAAAACGGAACTCACTTCGATTTCTCAGCAACAGTTAAACTAATTTTCACTAATCGTGATTCAAATTAAAGCTCTCATTGTCGTTGAAGAATACTGTGTAATGTCATCCAGATCTGACTTCCGGTTCCGAAATTATATGGCGATGAGTGTCCAATTTTCAAACCGTCATACAAAATGACTATGCAAAACCGATACGGTACATGCTGCTATGGAAGAATAAAACAATACTACGAACGAAGCAAACAGCGCGCTTTGTTCAATTTCGTATAGCGTGCAGCATTGCATTTAAATCTATATTCTCAGGAGAATGATTTGTATGTCTGTATGGGTGTATTAATATTCTGTATTGAAAATCTGTACATGAAAATGATAAGAAATTAAAGCGCAACTAAATGAAAAAGTAATTAAATCGGATTTTAAAATGATGTTACTTTTTGTTTAGAGGTAGCGTTTATTGTAATGAAATTGGCAATAATTTATTTTTACTATCTTACATTTCCTTCTAATCAGACAAAATTTAAGAAGTCTAAAGAATTACGCTAAAATAATTGCAAGAAAAGTCAATATAGATAAACCGTCATTAGCAGATGGTACCATTTTTAGTGTTAACCATCCTTGACTTTTTCTTCTATATTGAATTTGTACCTACTTGTTAGTATTATCACAAAATCATGAGAACGATTGTATTCTATAAAGGATACATTTTGCTTTTCTATTATAGAAAGTTTGTGCAATCTCTTGAAAAATTTACTGGTGAAAATTGGCTAGGAGGGCCAAGTGTCCTATATTATTTGATACAGTTCATCGAACTGAGCAATGGCTGTGTGCGTATGTATGTAAATATGTGTTTGTATGTATCACATAATGTCACTTATTTTGCTCGGAGATGACTTGACAGATTTCACAAACGTTGGCTCAAATAAAAGGTCTTATAGTCGCATAGATTCCTATTGATTTTCATCCGCATCCCACGTCCAGTTCCGGAATTTAAGAGTAAACTGTGTTTAAAATTGCACATCGTCATTAAGACCGACGATGCAAAAAGGGTAAAATTCTTCTAGATTTGTAGGCTATATTACATTTTCATTTATTACTTAATATTTCCAATTTCCGGTTCCGGAAATACCGGAAAACGGTAAAAAACTCAAAAACAAAACTCGTTCATTTTTCTCAGAGATGGTTCGATCGATTTCCACAAATTTAGGCTCAAATGAAGGGTCCTATAGTTTCATCAGTTACTGTTGGATTGCTGTGGGTCCGACTTCCGGTTACGAAGCTATAGGGTAGGGTATTTCTAGCCTTCATTTAGTGTGATGATGCAAAATAAGGAAAAAATCTTATTAATGTAACACAACTCTTTACAAATTAAAAAGTTTATGTGAGTTTATAGCCAAAGAAAGTTTCTAATTTTATTCAAATTTAAAAGAATAATTCTTGACAGAATTTTCTATTGATATTTTTGAAAATATTAGTAATATGATAATTGTATCATTTTACCGCTAGGTGGATTAAAACAGGTTTTTATTTGTACAATTCCATGAAACATTTGTTTCAAACTGTTATTATTATTATTCATGTATAATTTAAAGGACCTCGGCATTTTAGAGCTAAGGCAGTGTGCCTTATTAAACATATTGTTGGATAAAATCCCTTTTAATCCACCTAGTGGTGTAGTGATGCCTTTCTCATATTACTTAAATTTTCAAAAATATCACTAGAAGATTCTGCCAAGAAATCAATCTTGAATGATTTTAATAACACTAACAAGTAGGTACAAATTGAATAAAAGATTTACAAATTTACGTATTTTTCAACGGAAAAATATAGATTTAAACTTGAATGCGCATTTACTCATAAATTTGCACATATCACATATTTCTTTGTAATTCCAGAACCGGAAGTCGGATCGGAAACACTACGCCTCCCACCACGAATACTGATAGACGGTGACGATATCGAGGTGGTTGACGAGTTCGTGTATTTGGGTTTACTGGTGACCGCCGACAATGACACCAGCAGAGAAACACAGAGACCTATTTTGGCAGGGAATCGCGCGTACTTTGGACTCAGAAAAACCCTTCGATCGAGAAAAGTACGCCACCGCACGAAATTGACCATCTACAAAAGGCTCATTAGACCGGTTGTTTTCTATGGCCACGAGACCTGGACTATGTTGGCAGATGACCATCGCGCCCTCAGTGTTTTTGAAAGAAAGGTGCTGAGAACCATCTATGGCGGAGTGCAGATGGAAGACGGAATGTGGAGACGGCGTATGAATCACGAATTGCAACAGCTGCTAGGGTAATCACCCATCGTACGGACCAGGCCCGTACCCAGGATATCATTTCGGGAGAGGCCGAAAGATTAAAAAATAATGTTACTTAAGATTGCTTATGTACTTAATTCTCTTTGTGCTTTTTACAGCTGTTTTTAACATACTTACTGTCTTGTTATTTCTGTAACAGACATTCTAAATAATTATATGTTTTTCATTTCGGGAGGGGCCAGGGCCCCTCGGGCCTCCCTCTGGGTATGTGACTGGTACGGACAGCTAAAATCGGACGTCTACGATGGGCTGGGCATGCCATAAGGATGTCGGACGACAGCCCAGTGAAAATGGTTCTTGAATCTAATCCAACTGGTACAAGAAGAAGAGGAGCGCAGCGAGCAAGGTGGATCGATCAAGTGGAGGGTGATCTCAGAAGCGTCCGTGCCTTGAATGGCTGGCGACGAGCAGCCATGGACCGAGTTATGTAGAGACGTTTGCTTGATACAGCAAAGGACACCCCAGGCCTATAGCTGTTAGGTAGAAGTAAGGTAACCCGAGTAAAGTCTAACATCAAAATGAGAACAAATTGAAATCTGATTATGATAGCAACATCAGATTGAAATCCTAATATGATATCGACTCATCAATTTTTCAATCAATATCACATTATGTTATCATTTTGCTGTTTAAAGTCAAAAGTTTTGTGAAACTCAAAAAATGAAAATATTAAAATCAAAAACTTAGTGAATCCATTGAAATCGAGCAAATTTCGAATGGCAACACAAAAATACAAAGTTAAGTTTCAATGGAAGAATTATTCTCTCAATCCTATGTTGCTTTTACAAAAATGCTTTGACATCCTGCCGAGATCCTGCAGTTGACCGCAACCATAACCGCGAAGAAACGATTTTTTCAACATTTTTTCACTTTTACGCAAACAATGCTCCTTTTTAACCACGAGAATATTGGTGTCAAACCACACGTCTGGGAGGCATTAGATAAATTTGCGATAATCGGTACCACGTTTGTCTGAAGCAGGTCAATCTGAATAGTGGCTTTGGTATTCCCATCTCGCTGATCGTCTGCCGTAGAAGGAGCTATTTCTGAATTTGACACGAGAAATATCTTTGACGTCATCTATTTCCTTCTAGATACGTTAAGTATCCGATCCTGTAACAATTTTTGCGTTCAATTTAAAAAAAATGTTTCGATATTTGTAATCATACGACGTCGCGAAGTTCATTCCAAAGTTCTTAGACCATTATTTTCAGTGCATTCAGTGTACTCGCCAAACCCGTTCTGAGAATACCCATAACTTTATATCCAACAGTATGGAAAAATTCATTGTTTACGAAGTTCGAACATCGAACATTGAATGTCTAAGATTTCAGAACCTAGAGCTAATTATTAATAATACTTTAGTGGCTTAGAGGAGCCACCAAGAAAACATATGTTTAATTTGTATATTCCTAAGTAATCCACAAACTGTGTCGAAGGCACTCTTCAAAACAATTCTCATTCCTAGTTATAAATGCTTAGAACTTCATATACTCACTAACGCTAGATACGATGAGAAATATTTTATCAATCATCTAATAGATCTTCGATCTTTAATACACTTTTTTAAAGAAACCGTCCAACTAAATCTTCATAATTTTGTGTCACAGGACTAATTCTGCATCAAATGATCGTAAATTATAAGTCTACACAAGAACAAAAATTTACTGAAGACATTATGGTTCTATCTGTGGTCAGAAGCGAGATGATCGTTCATTGTCCCAATTAGTCGAAGAAACAAATGATCTGGGATACCTTATTGCCGGATTCCTAATTCACGTTCCTCGTGTTGTAGAAGACTTCACTGTAAAATGTTCGGTCTTCAGAGCCTCTAAATACATATTTCAAAGTGATTACATGTGCGAGTTGTGTGAGATCAAGTAGATAACTCAATTTAATGTTATAATGTATGCTACAGCTTTGTATATGAGAAAGACAAAGAGAACATTTTTATACTGTGCTCAAATAGCCACACTGCTATTCATGGTGGATGCGGGATGGAAGCGACGCAACGAGTATGCACTGACAGAAACTACCTCTATACAACTTTGTGAAACAACACTGCTTGTCATATAACCTGAACATTTTCCGTCCCCTTATAGCTAGCACTTGCAGTCTATAGCAATCGCAAAAAGTTCGCATTCCAATTTACCTAAGTTCGAAACCAGATTCTCTCCGTGGTAGTGTGGAGATTGCATGAAATCTTTTTTCTTCTTGCTTGCGACTAATATGAAGATTGCATAAAATCTTTTTTCTTGCTTGCGAGTAATATCGCATAAATGTATACTATCCCAGACCTTTTTTGGCTGTTCTATTTTTAGATTCTGCTCGTGACGTGTCATTTCGATAAAATCTACATCACATTAAGTTTCCAATGTGCTTTCACTGAGAGCAAAACTAGTTTTCAGTTTGATGTCACACAGCATTTTTTTTTTTGCATATTTTTTTGGTGCATATCATCCTGTAATTCTGGAAGTCAGATCGGGATAAAATTCCATAGCGATCCATGGCACCATAGGATCTTTCATTTGAATCTGAGTTTCTGAAAATCGGTTCAGTCATCTCTGAGAAAATCGAGTGACATTACTTATCACATACACACATACTTGCATACATACATATACACACAATCATTTTGTGATCTCGAAGAATTGAGTCGAATGGACACTCCGGGCCTCCGTTCAAAAGTCGGTTTTTACAGTGATTGCATAGCTTTTCTATATGAGAAAGACAAAAAATGTATGCTAGGTGCACATAACCATTTTAAATTAAGTTTACGTTTCGTCTTCGACTCATCAGTGCGTCAGCAGATTATGCTGACGCAAACCCCCGGATCAACATAATCCGCTGAGCAGACGTAAAGTTAATGCTATTTGCAAGACACTTTTTTTGTACACAAGAAGTGTAACGTCTAAACTGACGTCTCGAACGAAACAAGTTTCGGCTTACTGGCCGTACAGATTGTGATAATTTGAAGAGGAAAAAGCTTGCTTTTACCCCCAAATTTATGCTAGGTGCACATAACCATTTTAAATTAAGTTTACGTTTCGTCTTCGACTCATCAGTGCGTCAGCAGATTATGCTGACGCAAACCCCCGGATCAACATAATCCGCTGAGCAGACGTAAAGTTAATGCTATTTGCAAGACACTTTTTTTGTACACAAGAAGTGTAACGTCTAAACTGACGTCTCGAACGAAACAAGTTTCGGCTTACTGGCCGTACAGATTGTGATAATTTGAAGAGGAAAAAGCTTGCTTTTACCCCCAAATTTATGCTAGGTGCACATAACCATTTTAAATTAAGTTTACGTTTCGTCTTCGACTCATCAGTGCGTCAGCAGATTATGCTGACGCAAACCCCCGGATCAACATAATCCGCTGAGCAGACGTAAAGTTAATGCTATTTGCAAGACACTTTTTTTGTACACAAGAAGTGTAACGTCAAATTATCACAATCTGTACGGCCAGTAAGCCGAAACTTGTTTCGTTCGAGACGTCAGTTTAGACGTTACACTTCTTGTGTACAAAAAAAGTGTCTTGCAAATAGCATTAACTTTACGTCTGCTCAGCGGATTATGTTGATCCGGGGGTTTGCGTCAGCATAATCTGCTGACGCACTGATGAGTCGAAGACGAAACGTAAACTTAATTTAAAATGGTTATGTGCACCTAGCATAAATTTGGGGGTAAAAGCAAGCTTTTTCCTCTTCAAATTATCACAATCTGTACGGCCAGTAAGCCGAAACTTGTTTCGTTCGAGACGTCAGTTTAGACGTTACACTTCTTGTGTACAAAAAAAGTGTCTTGCAAATAGCATTAACTTTACGTCTGCTCAGCGGATTATGTTGATCCGGGGGTTTGCGTCAGCATAATCTGCTGACGCACTGATGAGTCGAAGACGAAACGTAAACTTAATTTAAAATGGTTATGTGCACCTAGCATAAATTTGGGGGTAAAAGCAAGCTTTTTCCTCTTCAAATTATCACAATCTGTACGGCCAGTAAGCCGAAACTTGTTTCGTTCGAGACGTCAGTTTAGACGTTACACTTCTTGTGTACAAAAAAAGTGTCATGCAAATAGCATTAACTTTACGTCTGCTCAGCGGATTATGTTGATCCGGGGGTTTGCGTCAGCATAATCTGCTGACGCACTGATGAGTCGAAGACGAAACGTAAACTTAATTTAAAATGGTTATGTGCACCTAGCATAAATTTGGGGGTAAAAGCAAGCTTTTTCCTCTTCAAATTATCACAATCTGTACGGCCAGTAAGCCGAAACTTGTTTCGTTCGAGACGTCAGTTTAGACGTTACACTTCTTGTGTACAAAAAAAGTGTCTTGCAAATAGCATTAACTTTACGTCTGCTCAGCGGATTATGTTGATCCGGGGGTTTGCGTCAGCATAATCTGCTGACGCACTGATGAGTCGAAGACGAAACGTAAACTTAATTCAAAAAATGTATAATTTAACTCAATAATAAAATAAAGACTAACTGAAATATTTGAACTTAATCCAACTAAAACTAATAGTAGTGTTTTGTCCCGCAAAAATTTGATTGGAAATCATTAAAGGGTTTTGATGAATGAGATATTTCACGTATTTATTCTTGCAAACAGCGAGTATTCGTTTGCGATTATGAGGAAAAATAGTAATTGAAGATAATCATGTAAATGTTGTTTAGCTTAGATATAGCAACATTCTCTTAGGGGATGCGAACATCCTCTTCCTCTATTATATATATTCGGCCATGCAATGTGAGATTAAATGGTTTACAATCACGTTTGTTTAAAATATGTATTTGTCATAATCTCTTAAGAATAGGCAGACGTTTGGAAACATGAGAGTTCGGATACAATTTTGAACATTAACACACTAAAACGTAGAACTATTATTCATAAAAAAATATGTTTTATTCTTCAACTCCACAATTTGAGTTTATTGTAAATCTGCAAAAAAAACAGAACAAGATTTGATCAGAAGCTTACATAGATTATCTCCAAAATTAGTTTGAATCAATTATTGCTCAATTGTGCGGCACTGATATATTCTTCGGACATTTAAATTCGTTCTTGCTTCACTTCACACTTGTAATCACACCTCTCCTCGTGTGATGCTGGGAGATCTGGCCAGCGCAAGGGTTGAATTCTCCGTACAAAATCAGCTTTCAAAATGATCTCACTCTTGTTAATCAAATAAGTAAGATCGAAAATGAAAACCGGTTCTGTGATTGCTTTTGCGCGTTGCGGTCCGCTCGTCTGCCATCCGGGCGTCCCCCATCCACAGGGAGGGACGGGACGGATATACGTGTGTATTTAGTAGATTGGTATGCACTTGGGTACGACTCCCGACTTGTTGCTGCTTCTGATGTTGCTGCGGAAATGCTGTTCTAACTTACTTGCCTTCCATTTCGTTTTATCATCTCTGGAATGGTCGTGTCTGTCGGTGTGTGCCAATGTGTGAATTGGTTGGTAGTAACTCGGAGGTTCGCGGGTGGCAAATAGAAAACGTGAGAATTGAAATTTTTTCGTACGGTGTCGTTTTTATTCCGCTAAGCTGGACTTGCTTGAGTTTTTCGCTAATTGGTTAGACAAGGTTTCAACATAAAAACGAAGTATTATTTACAGAAGCTTGGATGTAGTATGGAAGATGACGGTTATTGTCTTACCGCTGCAGTAAATGATGAAAAATTTCGGGAAACTTTTCGCTTAGTCTTAAATATTATTCTACTTACCTTATTGAAAAAGCGCCAACCGGTGACCAACGATGTTGAGTGTTACTAGATGAGAATTGCATGTTAAGTGTAAAAATGATCAAAATAATGTGAGAGATAAACGAATAAAAAGACGGTTGAACATACGAGCATAAGGACGGCTCGGTGAAAAAAAAACAACGGAAGAAAGAATGATAATAAGGAATGTGAAGGAACATGAACCAAAAGCCGACGACAAGATTAAGAAGCAACACCTTGACTGTTGACAGTGGTTGATGGTCGCGAGGGCCAAATTTGGATAACAGCAACGATGGTGAGATGGCGGTAGTTTACTGGGTACACGACGAACCGAACGCGAGAAAGAATCCGATCGCAATACTGTCGAACTGGAGTCAGCAGGCGAGTTGTGGCTAAAAGTGGAGCTCTGATTTTATGAATGACTTTCTGTTTACCCACCGCGTCGCACGTCTTCTCCCTATTACGGGTTTGTTTTCTTGACGAGTTCAGCCATTCCTTCGCTGTCTCTGTTGCTCCATCGTTAATAGGTTCGCCTTGGAGATAACCCATTCACGACTTTGACTTCCTTTCTCTTTTGCCTCGCAACGGAGTATCGTGGCGAATGATCCGTTATTGCCACAGAGTGAATATACACATATACAGATACAGACATAATCGTATACAAGGGATAGATCAGGAGGAGGATTGGAATGTGGCCCCTATGGAAGTGATGGTCACACGGATGGCAATAGGAAAGGGTCTAAAGATCATCTGCGTGCGTTCGTGTGGTGGGCAATATGTATAATAAATAGGTGATAATAATAATGAATGTGGCAAGATAGAAAGCGCGAGAGAAGAATTCATTGATGATGAACGGAAAGGGTCAGCTGAAATGATGCGTACAAAAAAAGCAAATTGTCATTCCGAAGTAGAAAAAAAATGATAACCGACTGATCTGGCCCGCGGTGATAATGAATGTTACGCGATTTTGGTACAATTCGATAGGAAATATGAGTTTAGTGAATTGGGTATTTTGGTAACGAGAATAACGTGGAAACTTAATCTTGTGTGAAGTTGATTACCATACTTCCCGCTGCTTGATACGTCAAATAATTGCGTATGCGGACTTTTTCACTTATATTGTTTTAAAATCGGATACGAAGCAAGCGATCGCTGCGGCAGTCAGTCCAGAAATTTCGAATGGTAAAACCGGATGAAAATATCATTTCCGGAAAACTGATTACGTTTTAATACGTTTTTGCATATAATTTTTCTTGTCCGATTCTTGAACTAAAATGGCTAGAAACGACTTCAGCACTGCAAAATCCAAGGCTAATTTTAGCAGTTGTTATCCGGTTATAAAATAAATATATAAAAATAAGTATAGAAATAACTTGCAGTCTTGTAAGCACACTCAGTAAAAAAAATTGAGATTTACTAGCTTCGTAAATTCTCGCACTGACTGATTTTGTGATAACGTAATTAGTTAAATTTCTGAATTTTACAAGAATGACGCGAATCTGGGTCAAACATATCTAGCCTTTCGCGTTGTAACGTAAAATAACATGCTTCAGAATGTAAAAAATACATCAAAATGCATGAGAATTGCATCCAATCAGCTGCAAAAATTTTTTGTTTTTGATGCTCGAATATTTTGGCTTCAGAAGACGTAAATTTACACGGTGATACCTTACTATAAAGGCCGAAAATCTGCGGCTCGCGAACCTTATGCGGCTGTTTGGATTCAAGACTACAACAAGGGAAAGCTCCTTATATTAATTTTATTTATTCTATTAAGTTTAGTAGAAGGTATGAAACAACAAGAAATTATTTGCTATTTTTTTTAAATTATTGGTGTTGTGCAAATTGTAGTTTCTAACTTTTCCGAGTTAAAAGGTTCTCCTGCCTTAGGAGAATCAATAGAACATGTGGCTTCAAGAGCCAGGCTTACTAAGGAACATGAACTTCACAACAAAAATGCAAAAGAAATAATTCGATTGAATCGAAAAAAGGAACAACTAACACAAATTTTCTTTTTCTGTGTGATTTCAATAGAGTACGAATACCAAGAAACAAGCTAATGAACAATATTCAAAAGCGGTGATCTATTCAAGGAATTAAAACCCTTCTTAATCCACCTAATGGTGTGATAATGCCTTACTCTTTCTTCAAAGCAGTCTCATGATTTTTTTAGCATTGTATGAAAAAAATTCTGACACTAATTTTGGCTCATTCTTGATTCCAATTAATTCAGATTGATTCGAGTGGTTCACAAAAGCATGCATCAGTGTTTATGTCACATACTCGGTATAGTTTTTCCAATCAAGCGCTTGGAATTTACGTTGCCTATTTATATGAGAAGAGTGATGCTAATCTAAAAAACCCTTCTTAATCCACCTAGTGGTGTGATAATGCCTTTCTCTTCTTTCATAACAGTCTCATGAAAATATGTTTCATATGTTATAAAATAAATTTAGACACCAATTGATTCAGATTGATTCGAGTAGTTCACAAAAGCATGCTTCAGTGTTTATGTCACACAGTCAGCATCATTTTTCCAAACTAGTGCTTGACATTTGCGTTGCCTATTTGTATGAGAACAGTAATGCTAATCTATATCTGGAACCAAAAGTCACAACCATTTGATCTTCGAACTTGATCAATGGCCCGGCAGTAGCTTTGAAACGAGCGCAAGTTTGTTAAAATCGGTTCAGCAATCTCTGAGAAAATTGAGCGCATTCAAATAGCACGATTTTTGTCGGTTACGTCACTTATACAATCATATCTCCGGAACCAAAAGTCACAGCCATATTATCTTCGAACTTGATCAATGGCCCGACGGTAGCTTTCAAACGAGTTTGTTAAAATCGGTTGAGCCATCTCTGAGAAAATTGAGCGCGTTCAAATATCTTCGAAAAGTGCACACACATACACACACACACACAGAGACATTTTCCGATCTCGTCGAGCTGAGTCGAATGGTATATAACACTATGGGTTTCCGAGGCTCCGTTCGAAAGTCGGTTTTTCCAGCAATTCTAATACCTTTCTATAGAGAAAGGCAAAAACCCTTCTTAGTCCACTTAGTGGAATTTTCATATATCTTTAAAAATCACCATAGGGGGGAGTAAATGAAATTTTCGAAATCGAAAAAAAAATTTTGATGCCAAAAGGCTTAGAATTGCATGAAACGTCGAGATTTAGTGTCATCTCGAAAAAAATTTTTTTTGAAAAAATCGACTTTTTGGGACTTAGAAAAAATATGAAGTCCCAGAAAGTTGATTTTTTCAAAAAAATTTTTTTTTGAGATGACACTAAATTTCGATGTTTTATGCAGTTTTAAGAGTTTTGGCATCAAAAAAAATTTTTGATTTTGGAAATTTCATGTATTCCCCCCTATGGTGCTTTTTCAAGATCGAAAATTGTCAAACCTTTACCACCGGGCAGCACCCCTTAAGCATGTCCGATTTAGGTCAAATTTTGCATGAAGGCTTTTTTCGAGGTGCTTAAACTTTTGAGCACTAGAACTTTACGAAAATAGAGTTGATCCCAAAATTTTGGCACCCTTATATATATAAGAGCGGTAAAAATCAACGTGTTTTGTCGGTTACGTCACTTATACAATCATATATCTGGAACCAAAAGTCACAACCATTTGATCTTCGAACCTGATCAACGGCCCGACAGTAGCTTTCAAACGAGCCCAAGTTTGTTAAAATCGGATCAGCCATCTCTGAGAAAATTGAGCGCGTTCAAATACAACGCTTTTTGTCGGTTACGTCACTTATACAATCATATCTTCGGAACCAAAACTCACAGCCATTTGATCTTCGAACTTGATCAATGGTCCGACAGTAGCTTTCAAACGAGCCCGAGTTTGTTAAAATCGGTTCAGCCATCTCTGAGAAATTTGAGCGCGTTCAAATACAACGCTTTTTGTCGGTTACGTCACTTATACAATCATATCTCCGGAACCAAAAGTCACAGCCATTTGATCTTTGAACTTGATCAATGGCCCGACAGTAGCTTTCAAACGAGTCCAAGTTTGTTAAAATAGGTTCAGCCATCTCTGAGAAAATTGAGCGCGTTCAAATACAACGCTTTTTGTCGGTTACGTCACTTATACAATCATATCTCCGGAACCAAAAGTCACAGCCATTTAATCTT
This sequence comes from Malaya genurostris, assembly GCF_030247185.1. Lineage (NCBI taxonomy): Eukaryota > Metazoa > Arthropoda > Insecta > Diptera > Culicidae > Malaya > Malaya genurostris. The sequence goes on along the minus strand of NC_080571.1, from coordinate 121,439,797 downwards.
CGAACTTGATCAATGACCCGACAGTAGCTTTCAAACGAGCCCAAGTTTGTTCAAATCGGTTCAGCCATCTCTGAGAAAATTGAGCGCGTTCAAATATCTTCGAAAAGTGCACATACATACACACACACATACATACACACACACACACACACACACACAGACATTTTCCGATCTCGACGAACTGAGCCGAATGGTATATAACACTATGGGTCTCCGAGGCTCCGTTCGAAAGTCGGTTTTTCCAGCAATTCTAATACCTTTCTATAGAGAAAGGCAAAACCATTCTTAGTGGAATTTTCATAGATCTTGAAAAATCACCATAGGGGGGGGTTGAACATGAAATTTCCAAAGTCGAAAAAAAATTTTCGATGAAAAAAGGCTTAGAATTGCATGAAACGTCGAGATTTAGTGTCATCTCGAAAAAAAAAATCATCGAAAATATCAAAATTTTTCTATGTCCCAGAAAGTTGATTTTTCCAAAAAATCGTCAAGTATCATGCAGTTTTGAGACTTTTGGCATCAAAAAAGTTTTCGATTTTGGAAATTTCATGTACTCCCCCCTATGGTGCTTTTTCAAGATTGAAAATTTTCAAAATTTTACCGCTGAGCAGCACCCCTTACGTATGTCCGATTTAGCTCAAATTTTGCATGAGGGCTTTTTTCTAGGTACTTGAACTTTTGAGTACTAGAACTTTGCGAAAATAGAGGTGATCCCGAAATTTTGGCATTCTCATATGTATAAGAGCGGTAAAAATCAACGTGTTTTGTCGGTTACGTCACTTATACCATTATATCTCCGGAACCAAAAGTCACAACCATTTGGTCTTCGAACTTGATCAATGGTCCGATAGTAGTTTTCAAACGAGCCTAAGTTTGTTAAAATCGGTTCAACCATCTCTGAGAACATTGAGCGGTAAAAATATCTTCGAAAAGTGTACACACATACACACACAGACATTTTCCGATCCCGTCGAACTGAGTCGAGTGGTATATAACACTATGGGTCTCCGATGCTCCGTTCGAAAGTCGGTTTTTCCAGCAATTCTAATACTTTTCAATAGCGAAAGGCAAAAATACCATTCATTCATTTCAGTTAACTAGAAAAACAATAGAAGTAAGACAATTTTAACTTGTGATGATAGTAAACAAATTGCCGTTTTCATGAAACGATAAGAAATCATTCACAAATGTAATTATCTGACATTGTAAAAAAATGAAATAAAGAAATTTGACGAAAATTAGCTTCTCAATCGAATAAAATAAAAAGAAATCATCCGAAATTGTCAAAAAATAAATATAACCAATAAAAAATTAATTATAATGTTCCGTAAATTATCTGTAATTATACATAACTCAAAAAATACTAAAAAATCGTTCACCGAATTCAAATGGAATTCCTCATATGCTTCCCAGCTTTTCAGACGACATTGATGTCATTGGTATTGATCGTAGAGCTGTGGAAGAGGCTTTTGTACCTTTTTAAGGGGGAAAACCGAGATGATTAGATTGACAATAAACATAGAATAGAAAATATGCATAGATGGTAGAGAAAGAGCGAGGCAGCCGACACTGTGTTGGGTAAACCGCGAGCAGAAAACATGTGTGGAAGTTGTTACTAGGGTTTTCTACGAAGTCCATAACCTGCTGAAATCCCGTTGCTCACAGAGACACGCGTAAAACTTATTCTATACAAGACCACATATTGTTCTAAATGCGACCATGAGACATGATCGTTGAATGACGCAGATTTTTGAGTGTTACGTGTTTGGATGAAAAAAAAATTAGAAAGTGCTGAAATAGCACAGACCCGTGATTAACAGTACCAAGTAGGTAAATATGTTGAAATTGGAAAGATTAAAAACCACGGCCGATGACAAGTGGTACGAATACCAGAAGAAGTCGTTAATTGCAGGGCAGATCTCACAATTCGTTCGGTAATGGTAAGGGAACGGTAGTAAAATAATTGAGTATCGGTACAGTTTTATTGAAATTTTAAGTAACAACCCGTTTAAAAATGTATCGGCTAGAACTATTTCAATATCTTTCATAATTGCATTCACTGTTTAAAATATACTTTCTTTAATTGTGAAAGCTGTTTAAATCATTATTGGTTCGGCTGCGGATTTCAGAAATATACGACTTAGAATAAATTTTTTGTAATAAATTTTGTCTGTGGCATTTATTTTGATACAGTCTTTCTATATGTCAAATCTCTAAGACTCAACCCTAAAAAATAGTTCGGCTCCTCAGTGAATCAGAAATTTGAATAATTTGCAACTTATGTAGAGTTTTAGCTTTACGTCTGTTCAGCGGAGGAGGAATACGAAAAACTATGAAAATTGAGCAAAGTAACCACAAATGCTGCTTAAAAACAAATCGTAAAAATGAATATTGTCTCTATTCCCGTGCAAGTCTCTATGAGTCAGCGAATGAATCTTTCAAACCATACCCATATTTAAATGTAACTCATTATTCTAGACATTATCTCCAGTGAAGAATGCCGATGATTCACTGTCAGTGATTCCAGTAAATCAAGTTTCAATGGAGCAAGATTTTGAAACTGCATTCCTGTACTTTGTTGCTATGAGTTACACAACTGCCCAGGTAGTGGACAAAAACGAATGCATGTCATCAAAGCAATGATTCAAATGCGAAGTAAATTCAAACTCCATTTATATTTTCTGAAAGTGTGACTTCCGCTGTTTTTCCTAAGCATACGCCATTCCGAACATCAGTTTCGGTGTAATATTACGCAGACGAAAATTTGATTGAAATATTTTGCAGACCGTTTTTACCTTCAGCAGTTTAAATAGATTTGTTGTAGAGGGAGTGTTAAGAAGGACAATATATATTTGTCTGCACTATTCACGCATCTGCAGCTTTGCTTGACTTTTACTGTTTTTTCAATATATTTTTTTGCATGTTTCCATCCGGCCGCATTCAGAAGCTTCGGAGTAGCGGTGAAATATTACGACTTCGGGGCGTCAGGAAATAGAACAACGCAGATAAACAGTTAGCAACGGGGACTTCAAACGTAGAGCTGAATTCAATGGTGTTATAGATGTTAAAAATAACTCGATTGTTCGAGTATGACTATTTTTAGATTAGTCGAAACATTGTTGGGTTGCGAAAGTAATTCATGATCGAATAATGAGAAAAGTAAAGTACATTTTTGTAATGTTATGCGTATCGACTGGATTCGAAATTGTGTAAAATACTTTTCGATTTTAATTAGTTGGATAATAACAGAAGGTAAAATAATTAACCACTGTGACTGAACGACACTTCCATGGATCTTATTAACATTTATTTCATGATCAAGTATTCTGAAAAAAGGCTTCTTACGTCGGTGGTAGCAATGAAGACTCCTACTATAAAGGCAGACGGTTGCGTTTGCAGCTAACAAGTCTTGAATAAGTCATAAGTAGCACACGAAATCTTAAGCTACGTATGAACGTGCCGGCCATTACGTAACCAGTTTCCAATGTACACTATTGATCCTTTATGGTAAAGGCAAACCACATTCCGCAAAGCAGTAATCACTTTTATAGTCATCTTTCGTCGGGTAGATACGTGAGTCGTAGTGTGAATGAATCAATAACAAACCTAGAAGCGGTTGCAAGGCGGTGATGTATGCGTATGAACCAATAATCCTAATATGGTGTCAAGCTGTGAAGTTCGCGCATTAACGGAGGGAGTTCCGTCCCAGCAAAGTCGTTGTCTGTGAATGGAATGCATAAGTGAACATTGATTATTGCTGTCCGGTTTAACAGGTTGAGTCCGTTGATTTAGAGGTAAACGGCAACAGTTTAAATTCCGATTACAGCCTAGGTTATTTGGCATTCAGGATGACGTTTCCAGCACTGTGCTCAAACATTCCGATGGAATGAATCACGGACATGAGTTCAGCAAAAATAACAGGAACTCGGCAGACAATTGATCATTTGCTTAGGTAAATAACACAAAAGAGCTCATGTATATATCTTTTTGAACATCGACTCTCTGATTAGGTATTCCGTAGACAGTTGTCTGGTTAAGTGTGTCCATAACCCGGTGACCAGATGAAAAAAAAACTCAAATGCGTACCGATTCACACTAGCGATAAACCAATGCCAAGATCCATGGGAACGGGGTTTATTTGTATTATTAATAACAGGTTAACCCTTTTTTGTCTTCAAAACATTTTACACAATGGTCGTAAAACGAAAACCACGCATTACAAGGGATGTGGCATATGAGTGTTGTTGAGATTTACTGCCTCCTGAAACGGGTTTGGCTTGGCTGTGAACCATTTTCTAAGCTTTCGATGTACGGGTGCTGAGCTCAACATTCATTGAATTTTAATGAGAATGTGCCTTTTGCTTGATCCATTCATTCGGTTCGGCTCAGGTACACTCAGCAGGCCAGGTCGTGATGGAATGTGGCCCAATGGCGTTCGGTTAATAGTTGTTCGCCAACTATTCGAAACCGGAGACACGGGTACGTATCGTGGAATGGCCGTGAACGCGAAAAACGCGATTTGTTCCGTGAAGGCTAGCCATCCTAGATGTGGTTCCAGGTTTCAGATTGCTGTGTTGCGTTGGTCCGGATTGAACTGAGACCGGTTATAATAGTTTTCAAATGGCAATATGAATTTTACAAAACTGCGAAACGCAAGAGAGCAATAATTGTAAATCGAAATTAAATGGTAATAGTTACCTGATAATACCATTCATTGTTCGCTTATAAGGTAATCCGATTGGTATCTGAAACTAAACAAGAGATGGTTTTGATTAGTACAAGTGAATAAGTACTTTAGAAATTTTATACGGTTTAATGATCTTGTTACTAATCTTAAAAAGTTGAAAAAAAAGTCTTGGCATTATAGCGTTTCAAATTGAACTGTTCATGTTTGCACTACGCAGTTTAGTTCGAGCTACTATGCACTGATGAGTCGAAGACGACACGTAAAGAATAGCGAAAACGATTATGTGCCCTAAGTACAACAACGGCTTTCAACCAACCCCCTAAATAACCAAAACTCTGTGGTCAAGCGTCAAAATCTTATCAAAGAAAACGTCAAGATCTTTCACTTTAGGTAATAACCTAATCATCGGTTATTTGTAATTTAGCAACATTCGATTGATTTCAAATCAATTAGAAAATATTTTCATAAATACGTTCATTTCATAAGACAATATACATTAGTTTGACTTCGCCGTAGCATCCACCGTACATAGTACTTTTCACCTAATATATTTCGAACACAGTCATAACTAATAAAACCTATTACTACTAGTTTCCTCAAACATCATATTAGTATTTCAGTATTCATAATTTAATCTAAACAGTGTTTTTATCAAACGATTTGATAGTATAAATTACATGAAAGAAGAAAACATTTATTTTGTACATACTGTACTTGATCTTATAACTATTCAAGGTTTGTATCAGTACATCACTTTTATTCAAAGTAAGTTAGCTGGCTATTGGTTGAACTCATGGAAGAGGAAGGAGGCTAACATAAAATAAAATTTAAATTTAAACTCCAATGGTCTTAATAAAAAATAAAGAAGTTTCATGTACGGAAGGTCACGACAAGCACGAATTTCGCGAACTGGGACATTGGATAGTGTACCTTGGGTACGCAAGGAGTTCATTAGTTAAGATCTGACATCACGATAATACTCCACGCATGTCCAAATGACATGATCAATAACGCGATAACCTTTGCCACAAGCACAATGATTAGTTTAGGAAAGTCCAACTCGAAGGAGATGTTCATCTAACGTGTAGTGATTGGACATGAGTTTGAACATTACACGAATGAAATCCCTACTCACATCCTGTCACCTAACCCATGCCTTTGTCGATGTTTTCGGAATTATTGAAGGTATCCACCGACCCTGATCATCTTTATCCCAAGAAGCTTGCCAGCTGGCAAATGTTCTTTGGCAAGATGGGCTATAGAATTCGTGAAAAGCAATCGTTCGCCCATAAATTTCACCCTCAAGAGCACCACATTTGGCTAAATTATCGGCTCTTTCATTGCCTGGAATGGATGCAGACTATAGAAAATATTAACAGTTGACTGATGAGAAATTGTTCAGATTTTTATAAGGTTAAGTTGTTGATATTTATTAGGACACTTCCATGTTGAGTAATAAACTTTTCAGCACGTCAGCAAGTGATTGGCGATTGTGGTGTATCTTATGATTTAATGCCTTATCAGGAATCCTGCAAGGTGAGGCACTTTATCGATATAGCATCAATTTTACTATAATCGGTTCATGAATAATAATTTCCAGGATAACCACATAATCCGAAATATGGAGGACGCTGCTTTTCTGCAATGTCAACTAATAATATTTGCATTATATTAAGGTGATTTAAAATTTCTTTTCGGTTTGGACATTCAATGAAAAATCTTGATGTTTCCTTTGATATAATCCTAACGTTCATACAACGAGTTAGCTACGTGTTTGAACAAGCATTCCTATGCTTATTACTTGTAAGAAAGATAGCCGAGCATATGAAGGATATTTATTGTCTAAAGTCTTTGTCTTGTTCATAGGAACAATTAATAGTCAAAGAAATAATCATCGAAACATTTCAGTAAATTATGTTGGAACACGTGTTATGCATAGATTGTTTTTACAGCTGTGTTTAAGTCGTACTAATATTGAAACTAACGGAGCTTTGACGTTAAAATCACTTACTTTTCTATGAAGCGCCCATTTAAAATGAATCCTGTTCTAGAATAGGTAGAACTTAATCATGAATGTCTATTGTTATACTCAACGCAACAGTTTAATTTTCAGTAGTGTGAAAAATTAATAAAATACTAGAAATATCGGAGAGGATTTGGATCACAAGTATCATTGTTTAATTTGTAATTGATTGATAAAATTGAATAATACTAATAATACGTTTATTATACACGTTTATGGTGTTGTGAGATACATAGTGAATGTGTATAGTGACGTTTTATATAGTAGTATTCAGTGGTGATACAATATTATTCTAGTGAACTTATTCTACTAAACGCTCAAGTGACAAATTAGTAAGAAAATGTAATTCGCACTGTTTCATATTTTAGTTTAGATGCAAGAAAAGTAAAAGTTTCACAATTTAAACTATCAATCATTTAACGAAAAAGATTACTCGGAAGTATGAACATAGAACAAAGTTTTATTTGTATTTAAGTCACCCACTTATGTCTCTGACTTTACTCAACCCACGTTTCATTTTATCTGGCAACAAAAGTTTCCAGAGTCAAACAATTTTTCTACTATGAAGAAAGTTCAAACAGGTTCTATAACAGTTTTTTGGGTCTAAATAATGCGAGGTTGGTTGAAAGGCAGCAGTCGAGGGACAGGTTCTTTAAAGCGTAGGTATGACGTCGATTTTCGATACAAAGACAGCTTGTTAAATTTCTCAATGAGTAGTGTTTTAGTAGTGGTTATTAGATATTAGGACTGATCGATCCAGAAAAATACCAAGATGGCCAAAATAGTCAACTTTGGTAAGCGTTTGTACATCGCTTTTGTAGCTGCAGAGTATTGGATGCAGTATTCGGTGGAATATAATCATTTGACATTTGACAATGCTAATCACAAGATTGTTTCATTAACACCATTCGACAAATTGATCCAGAAGCTATTGAAGATGAACACAATGCACGATATTACGTCAGTGTATATCAGTTTGTGTACAGCATCAAACTGCAAGGCGATATCGTTGAAAAACAATGCGAGCTGAAGGATATCCATATTACTACCTTGAGGAACTTCTGACTTATTTGTAAATGGGAATAAAATCAAAAATCCCAACGGTATTCTTAAAAATTTACCACACAAATATGACCTCGACCGAACAACGAGCTTTTTATAGCATGGTAAGAAACAATCATTTCCAATACGAAGAAAAGGAATTTACACATGTCGTAAATATAAGCATGCCGTATTAGACAATAGGTATAGTATAATGGGCATGCAACAAACCTGAGTTCGATTCCCAACCCCGTATATAGCGCCGAAAAGTGTTTCTAGCCCTAGTGGCCACAAAGTTCAAACCTCTATAATAGAAGTATTACACGATTTTTTCGTTATATGTTAGAACTAAATTGTCTGGTTTCAAATTTAATAAACGAAACTAGCATAGACTACATGCATTTGTGTCATTGAAAATAAAACTTGGTTATTTTGTTAAAGCTATTGGAATCTCTTTACGCTTACATAATCATAATATCGAGGGATGTTACAATTACATACTTAAATGATTTTAACATACATTTAAAATTTTCTTATTTAGCAGAAAGCTTTACTTCGGCAGCAAACGATCATCTGTTGACCACGTGTATTCGCATACTATTAAAAGTAATATTTAGTTAAACTTTTGAAAAATATAATACTTCTATTAAAGCGTAAATGAAGTAAAATAAATCCTGATAGGTAATCAGATAGAAATGGTTAATCCGTTAAGATTTTTTTTCATCAGAAAGGTTTTTACTTAACTATCAGTAAGTAATGATCTCATCCAAGACGGTTAGAGCGTCGGTTCCCATACTTGGAACGATTTCATTTGTTCGTGTTGCCCACTTCATCACCTCAGTCGTACGTAAAATATATAGGCAAAGGCAACTTATTTCCCGAGACGTGCACAGCTGCACAGCGGTTCGAATGCAAAACGAAATATAATTCTAGTGTAAAAATATAATAACCTGTTAAATGATGGATGATCAAAATCACCAGTAAATAACTTAAAAGATAATTGTAATCACACTCTTGAGTGCAATGGATTAATTTTTCCAACAAACATTTATGTTGTCCTATTAAAAACTAACACTTTTTAGCAACGTGATGGTTGTGCTTGAATTCCCACAGAATGAACTGGGAAGCAAAAAGCGCAGCAACAAAAAAAAAGAGATACTTATGCCCCCGAAGCTTCACAATGGATCGGCCGTGACAGATGATGATGAGGGTTGGAGGAATAAAACCATGCGAAAGCGTGTGGCGCCTTGCACTTCGGTACCAAGGAGTCGTGGAAAATCCGCCAATTATTCTGCCATGCCGTTGACCTCGAATGCGAACGCCTTCACGATGGGACGGAAGTAATAAAATACTGCGATTCGCAGTAGGATTTGCTTTTTGGGATCTTATCTTAAAGGTTGAGTGTTCGTTTAAAAATAACCAGCGGAATTTATGCGTAACAGTTTTAATTGAACGATATCAAATGAATAGGAATTTATACTGATTTTAACTTGGATACATCATTCCAAAAACATTCACGGAATGATTTGCGAACTACCGTTTTATGAAGTTCACGTTATTAAATGGATAATGAATTTTCGATCGGACAGAATTTGAAGTTGATCCAGGATTCCACCAGAGATATTACTATGCTGAGACTCACGTGTCCTGAATTTATGAAAAAATCGAAATCACAACGTCCTCTCGTGGAGGTCAGTATTCGGTAATATCTTACTTATCGAGTTCGATTCAATTAACATTACATGTTCCACAAAGAAGCCGTCTTGGATTGTTCCGGTTTTTGGTATTCATGAGTGATTTGAACAGTGAATTGCCGTCATATCTATAAACTTATAGTGGGTCACCACTCACCAGTTCCTATCTTATCCCTCCACGTATGTTAACGACTGGATGTTTCCGCATCCCAATGTAGTAGCAGAATGAGAGGCTGAGCAAGGGTGTTATAACCTTACCGTAGATGGAACAAAATAGCTGTCACAGGTGTCAGTTATGTAAAGTGTGCCGCTTGGAAAATTATTGTTATTAATAATATTGCAAGTAATCCGATTCGAAATGAGTTGTAAACTAGCATATTCGATGTCGTAGAATTGCATAAACTTGGTCAGGGGGCATCGAACAGCTACTTCTCACCGGAGCTGTGTGTATTAGGAATTGGCTTTACGATGATGGAAAAATGCGCAAGCGCATGGTCGTATGGTTACCAATCAGCAACAGGACGTGCGTATTGAAGACTAAAGACCGTTTCTTCATTTACGACATCCTCTACCGCTTCTTCATTTACGACATCCTGACCGCTAGTGTCAAGTCTGAAATTTTCACAGAATAATCTAAACTAATTTTCTAAGAGATTGTCAGTTGGGTTTTTTTATATTCGTCACCGTCACCTGAGAAAATCAGATTTGAAGCGTGAAAATAGCCCTCTAAATCATCCTAAAACACACTGGCCTTAGACCTTAAGGGACGATATCGGTTAACAGAGCCAATTGTCAGATGAGCTGCTCGAATATGGTGAAGAGACACTGGTTAGAATGCTGCACTGGATTATTTCTAAGGTTTAAGGGGAGATATTACCGCAAAAAAGGATGGAGGGAGTGGTTTGTCATTTTTATAAGGAAGAATATGGAACGTGAACACGGCGTGTGATCCACGAATTGCAACAGCTACTTGGGGAACTACTTATCGTACGCACAACAGAAATGTGGTTACTACGATGGTGTGGGCACGCCGTTTCAACACAGGACGGCAACGTAGTGGAAATGATTCTTAATACTATGTTCACACCTGCAGAAAATAACATGTTTTAACGATAGTAATATAAAGTTAAAACCGCAATGTTCACACTAAGATTATGTTATACGCATGAAATATTACTTGGTATTGAGTTCGTTTATAAACAAACGGCAAAAATGCCTACGTCGCAGATAGGAAAGAAAAAAACTATTTTGACAACATCCGAAAAATAAGAAATAAGCCAGGTACTTTTCCTAGCTATGAAGGATATTATCGTTTCACGCTTATTGCCAATGTTTCGAATATTTTTGAGCAGCAAATGATCAAAAAAGTAATCTTCTAATTAAAAAACAAAAGTGGTTGTACCAGTCTGCGTTGCCAGGCCGTTTTTCCAAAAATCTGTATTCGGCGCAAAAATCTATCTGTACCATATCGGTATCAGAGTCTTTTTTACATAACCATAACATACCTTTTCTCATGTCTATTCAAGCTAAAAACCAAAATCGGTACTTATCTGTATGATTAGTGAGTTATCGGTATTTCGGGAGTACATATCTGTATTGCGGTAAAGACGGCAAAAATCTGTATAAATACCGAGAAATCGCTATACCTGGCAACGTTGGTACCAGTTTCCAGTTTTGTTTTATTATGATCACATGGCTACTTTGATGGAAAACTGCTGTTGTTGAGCAGCTTGTCAATTGACATAGTCGTAAAGTGACGGAAAATGCTAGCAGGGTTGTGCTTTACTGACAATTATATCATGTTATTTCGGGAAAACATGTTTTAATGTGACGTTTCTGAATATGAAATAACGCAAAAGTAAAACGTGTTATTTCGCTTAAAACATGAAATCAGAGTTAAAACTTGTTTTAACTCATAGTGTGAACGTAGTATAACTCTAATCCCGTTAGCACTAAAAGAAAAGGAGCATTGCGAGCAAGGTGAACCGATCAAGTGGATAGTGAGCTATGAAGTTTGAATGAAGTATGGACCGAATTACACATTTGCGAGATACAACAAAGAACACCAAAGGGCTAACAAGGGTTGACAGGTAAGGCAAATTCTCAAATTAATGTAAATACTCGATGATGACAATCCCAATGTCGTAGTAGTCGTAGTTTTATTTCGTTGTAGCCGAAATTTTTTTCCGTTTAGAAAATTGTCAAACGTGATCTTTACTACTTTGAAGACATGTACTGTCTTAAAATAGAACTTTTTGAACCCAGTATTATGTAATACCTACAGCGTAGAAAAATGAATTTTGAACCAATTGTATTGAAGGAGTAATGTAATTATGTAGCAAACTTTTAGTTCAAGTTTTCAAACCTATAAATCTAACCACGCCGTAAGCATTGATACAATGATACATGAGAATATGAATCGGAAAGATTTCCTTCCACGGTGGCCCCATCAACAAGCAGTATTCGTGATGGCGACAGCAGTTCGGGGCTGCCACTATAATCAACCGAGTAATGGGAGAGTTACGCAATGACACAGGGTCAGGGCATATGAGTCACACTGATTGCAGCTTCCAGTTGGCAGTGATGCATGTTCACAACAGCTCGGTGAGATGATGAAGCTTGTAGCCGTCCCATGCATACAAGTGGAACTCATTTAAACAGGATGTTGATGGACGAATCGCGTAGATGAGTCATGAAATTCTTTGAATAATTAAAAGTTAAACCGATCGAACTTAAACTGGCTGTACATGGAATGAACGAGATTTCAATCTATCGATTGAAATTATATAATCGATGTTGAGGCTAACGGTTCTGGTTCAAAGTTGTTCATGTCCACAAATTAATAAAGAAATATTCACAAGTTGATTGTAAATTAGTTTCCCGATAGGAACAAACAAACCGGAAATTTAAATGATGCCATCGTTACGCGCATATTTCAGTTGCAGTAGAAGTGATGGCCGTTAGTGGTTGCACTCCAACTGGCACACATAATTGGAATTAAAACGGTTTGGGAGTTTGGGATCGTATTAAACCCGAAGAGTCACGTGTGGGAAAATTTGTAGTGCCAGGTCATAAGTCGTGGTTGCTAGAAAAGTTGAATATATTTATGGCAAAAACCTTGAATAAGAAATAACTTGGACTACATCCAAGACACAAGTTGTATTTTCTCAGCCTCTCAGCTGGAGGTGAAAAATGTAAGCTAGAAATGGGTGGAAACTTTTCCACAGCGTATTTCTCATGACAACAGAAGTAGGAAATCAGTCGCTCGAGTAGAAGTACTGAAAGCGGGCCACTGAAGAAAATCCACTTTGTGTGATATTAATATTAATAAAAATGATAATTAACGATTAATTTAACGCTACACAGCGCTTTGCTGTAGAACGGGCAACAGGTGTGGAAAGCAACGCTCCTCTAGCATCGGTGGTGAATGGAATGCTTTCCAAGGTAGGAAAAAATAGCATGAATGAAACTAAATCATGAATGAATGGAAACGGATGGTTGAATGGCTCCTGAGGTAGGCGCGGGGCAGCAGAACACTGTTATGAATGAAATCGTTGTGTTGGTCTGGTACGGATTCGGATTGGGTCGGATTGTAATGGCTTACCCTGGCACCGTCACCGTCACTTGAATAGTGTGCAACTGCAAGCGAGCATGTATGAACGTACTTCTACGGTACTGTAGAAGGCAACACTGTTGCAGTAGGAATGCATATACAAGTAAATACACACGCGCTGGCATGCGAGTGCAAATTGATAAACACAGTGGATTAATCAATGCACTGATTAGAGTCTGCCCTGTTGCAAGAGTACTGAGTATTTTATTTTATGGTTAAGGAATCCCAGAGAATGCCGGAATACATGTACGTACACATGATGCGGTATAGACTCGGTGCAAGAGGAATTTTAATGTTTGTTATAATTTTTGTGACTTATGCTGTAAGGCGGACTATAACGAATGTATTTGGTAAAATGAATCGATTTTTTATTGATGTATTGAGGGGTGATTTTTTAAGAACTTGCTGATTTGAAATTTAAACAAAACAAATTATGAAACGTTTAATTTTTTTTCCTCGGTAGATAATTTCTTGGCATTTAACATTTAAATATGATTTCGGGCATATGGCCGCCACGACTATTTTTCACAAAGGTCGTTCTGGAGGTCCCATTTTCGACCGTTTTTTCAAGCATTTGAGGGCGTATTTCAGCAATGACACGTTGAATATTGGTTTCATTTAACTGGTCTATTTCTCGAAATAATATTGTCGTTGGAATGTTTTTTCAATAAGTCAATTATTTCGGCCGTAGCATGACAAGTGGCACCATCCTGTTGAAACCACATTTCGTCTACATCCATATCTTGAAGATTTGGCAACAAAAATGCATTGATTATGGTTATGTATCGATTTTCATTTCCTCAGTTTTTAAGAAATAAGGACCGATCATTCCACCAGCCCATAGATCGCACCAAATAGTACATTTATCGGGATGCATCGGTATTTCTTGAACGGCGTGTGGATTATCTTTGCTCCAAATGCGCAATTTTTCTTAATGGCCAAATTCAACAAAAATGCGCCTCATCAATTAAGAGAATTTTGCGCTATAAACAGTTTTAATTGAACAGTGATTTTCAAAATAAATTTCCACGATTTGGAAGCGTTGTTCTGGACTTAATCTATTCATGGTGATTTACCGAACAATACTGAGTAGAGACGTCAATTTACACTGGCATAGCAAACTTCAGACAATAGAGTAATCCCTATTGAAAATATAATATATTTATTTTTCAAAGTGTTCATAAAAACCTGAATGGAACCTAAGCAGAGCTAATAAAAGTCATTTTCCTGACTCAAATTCAACCGAAGCTTAATCGATAATGACAGTAGTTTTAGTTTCCAAAGAGGTTCTGGAATGTATTAATTACTTCTATTTATCATATTTTAGACACTCTCCAAGCGTCACAGCATTTCAATACATCTATGAAAGAATGAGAATTGAAATTCTGCTGATTCTTTCCGCAGACGATAGTTTGGTTTCGTCTTGTCATCTCTTCGTTTGTTCTGATGTCGGTCATTTACGAACGAGACAGTAAAATAACGACTAACGGCTGTTGGATTGGATTCTTTCATTGAGAATGCGTGACAACTTTAAGCTTTGATTCTAAGTGTTACGTTCTGAAGAATGAAGAGAAAACAATCTGATCATGTTTAGTGTTTTCTATAGTGAATCTTGGAAAAAAATGAATATCACCGGAAACCACAAATTCGTGTCGTTTTCGTCGGATGTCAAACCTAATCAAGTCTCCACCTTAAGTTCTGTCAAATAATCTGTTCAAAGCCAGTTTTGTCTCTAGTTTAAACGCTATTGAACTATAATTTCTTTTCTTATATCGGATTCACTCACACCACTGTTGTTTAGGGCAAACTTAACATATTTTTTTTGTGAAAATTGTTTGTTTCGAAAAAAACTCTAGCTGAGTTCCAGATTTCTCCAGCAAAAAAGACATAAAAGTCAACTTTCGACTGAGATCAAATGCCGACCTAAAAGCTTTTTTGTGATTTCTCCGAGTCATGATCCATCACATTTGACTGAACACGATTGAATTTACAATACTAAGTAGAATTAGACTCAATGTTTCTGTATCATTAATTGAACTTGCAAATACTCACTTTTTTTGACTAATTGATTATGGGTAATAGCAGGGTCGAAATAGTTTCTACAATTCTAGCTACTCTTTTTTTTATTTCAGGTTATTATCCTTAAACTTTGATTTTAGATGGTTTGTGATTCCTAGCAAAGTCAAAAGCAAAGTCTTGGCATTACATTCCTTTTGTGGAATTTGGCCTTTCTGTTTCAACAGATTTCGCAGCCGATTCTTAGTGTACAGAATCCTTCCAGGTCGGGGCTCAAACATACGACAACTGGCTTGTAAGACCAGCGTCCTATGCATTGAACCGCAAACCCTGTTTTCTGATTCCTAGTAGTCTTATATTTCCCGTTTGAGCATTGTTCCGTGTTCGTAGTTGACGGCCTATTTCAATACATTATTGTTCACTGGTTAAGTCCTGATTCATTTATGCGTCGCAGTTAAACTACGAATCAGAAGCTTTATTTGAAGGTGCTGAGTACGAATAAGGCTCACCAAGGGCTGTCCGATAATGGTATCATTAGCATTAGCATTGAAACCGTCCGTGTGTTGTTATTGATCAGAACCAATTGAGCTTTCCAAATGTTTTTTCTGAAACAACGTGTTAAAGGACTGTCGGATAATGATATCGCAGGTCAAAAGGATTTGTCTGCGGGAAAGATTTTGCGCTTAAGTAACAAGACACTGAAACAGAATCTAGAGACCATTGGCGTGCCCGGAAGCGGTGCAACGAGGTTCTTACGAAACACGAGGGATGCATTATTATGGACGACGAAACGAAGATGGACTGTGAGCAACCGGACAAAAGTTCTATAAAGCTGTTGATCAATGTCCTAGCAGGTCCAAACTCGTTATTACCGATAATTTCGCAAGAGATTGATAAGGTATTTGCAGCTGCCGATAAAACTCCAGAATTTCCTGACAAACAAGACTATGAATGTACAGGAACATGTGCCTGAAAAAGCGCATTCTTCGTATACTTCACAATGCACTTGTAATGTTTTGGTTGAATTTGGTAAGCTCTCATTACAGCGAAGAAGTGCTTCAGCGGTATTGAGACAACGGGGTGGTTCAAAAAGTTCGAAATATTTCTGACCTATCCTGACTTACGATCATGTCATAATTCTTAGGGATACGATTGAAAGTTGCAGTTCAATCCATAATTTTGAGGTGTTTGGATTTTGAAAGGAGGTATCTACCAAGAGGCAAACCACGCTAAGCTTTGTCTGAACTCACACAAAAATTATTAGGATTAAAAAAGTGGGAGAGATTGTGTGAGATTATCAAATGTAAGCAAGTTTATAAAGGATTGTGCAGTATTGAAAAAAGTTTAGGAGGGATTGTACGGAACTAAAGTGGTCTCCGAGGATTAGCAAGTTCACAAAAGTGTTTAACAGAAATTTAAAAAGTTTAGAAGGGATTACGCAGGATTAACAAGTTGAGAAAAGTTAATAGTGAATATTGATTGATATAGCGTATATGTGATTTTTATTTACCTAATAGTTCTCGATACAATGCGGATTATAACAGATGAGTCTGATCTGGTGCATCTGGAATAAATAGAAAATATGATAATGTTCAGTCTTGGAAGTCATATAAGTTACAAAAAAATAATAGAAAAGAATAGTTTCTAGCTCATTAATCCACACGTTTCCTTATTTGAGTAGATAAATTACACTGAGGTATAAAATTTCGGGAGGTGTTTTCATAATATAGAAGGGACCGGGGCTAAATCAAATACCTTTTAGAAATTGAAAAAAATAAAATAATTTAAACTGGGTTTTTACCCAAGTCATCTCCAAGCACGTTTACCAAGGTCAATCCATGAATCGAAATAATCACCCCGATTCTGCAATCCGACGGATTTGTGATACGAACGAATCTACACTTTCGTTCGAGTTCGAATTTTGCATTCTTTATTCCGTTCGACTTGTATGATTCGTTCGGGAACACTTGAAATTTCGAACACTAACTATCAAAGCTTTCAACACTACTTACACGTTTTATATTATTTATATTATTCATATCTTAGTAAACGAAACCGTCACACTTGTATAAAAAAAATTAGAACGGTTCTAAACCGAACAGAAGTAATACGTACGCAAGTCGATCGAGTAATGTTCGAAAATTTAACAACTCGAACGAATGATATTCGAGTTCATACCCTACTCGAACGGAATGCAGAATGGAAATTGCATATTCGATCGGAATATTTCGAATCGATCGACGTACAGAATAGGGGTGAATAGCAGGTTTATAAGATATTCAAGCTGTCCGGTTTAACCACGTGTCCGGTCTATCCTCTGTTTCCCCTAATAATTTCTTGAGCTTATGTGGAGTTGATTATGTTTTAAGACTATATTGATGACGTTTTCCTTGTAGTTATGTAATTTTAAACTGTTTTACTCTGTGTTCAAATATTTTAATTCTTTAGTGTGAGTGTAATATAAGAAGTATCATTTGTGTGCCGTTCTTAGGCACCTTGAACGACCTGAGCTCATGTTTAGTTTCAATTTTATCCATTCAATAATCGCTTTGGAATCTTAGAGTAAATTTTGTATTCAGTTTAGTACTACGTACGCTACACTGCCCATACTTGCACATCAGTCCCATATGGAAAATCGGCATGTCGAGAAAAAGAAGATCAAAATTTTATTTCCGAATTTTTTTATTTATTGTGTTACCTGATGCTAAATCATGGTTTTATTATATGAAATATCGGTAATACACCTTTGCTATTCCAATATTCACCCTTGATAGTAGCTAAGAATACTACAAACTATTAGATTAATTGTTTTATGTGCAAAGTAAATAAAAAATATCAGCAATACCTCAAATATTTGACAGTTTTCGTATTTTAATTCTGTAGTGAGTAAAATATGAAAGATGGAATTGATTGGCTATACACATCTTCTAAACTCAAAACTTCGAAACCGAAATCCCTGTCTGAAGAGCCACTGAGGCGAAAAATAAACGGTTTTGCAATTAAACCCGCTAACAGCCGAAATCGAAGGCAGCTTTGTTGTAGCTTTACAGTCCATTTCACACTGCCACCCAGCCGTTAAACTGGTAAATTAAATTAGATCTATTGTACGCCGAAAAGTTTCTTCTGCTCCATTTGGAATACAGCACAGAACAAAGATTCCGGAAATAACAGCGCCGGTGTCTATTTGCGTAAACGAAAAAAGTAGCGAAACTAGTTTCCGCATCGAACACATCTTCGGTGGGAAGAAAAGCTCGCTAATCTGGTTTGTCGTGTTTTCGCGAATAAATTTGCCAAAAAAAGTATAACCGTTCAAATTGTGAATTTACACTAAACATTATCCGTTCGTTTTCTTGTTTGAAGTTTTCGTTCTCATAGACAACCTTCCAGTCATTCGGCAGCTGAAACGAATTCCATTGCTTCTCCTAGCGTGAGAATGTTGTTTCCTCGCAAACTGCATGTGGATCTACGAAACGGATCAGGGACCACGCCGTACCTTGTCCAGCGTGGAATTTCTATTTTCTCGAGCTCACCACCCCAAGTGGCATGAGACGAAAACGTGATTCTCCCTGAGCATGGAATTTCTTTACCGATTTCTTCTTGCTCCGAGGATCGCTTCCCGCTAGCGGATACCTTGTGATAATAGAAATTTCCTGTTCCAATGATCAAACGACGAGTACCGCGACCGGTCTATAACGAGTAACCGGTTCGCCGCTCTCCTGGTTCCAGTGTAGTGCGGCTCATGCAGAAAACCATGAGCGATGTGCTCCTTCGGTCACCGTAATTATTGCCCACCGCGATGCTCAAACGGAACGGCGTGAGCCATCACAATTCTTGGTACCAAATCCTTGATACGTCGAGATGGTTGCAATATTTGAATATTCTAGTGGAATCGTTTCCTAACCGGTTCACGCGGGCCACGATACATCAAGCAAAGCAGTTTATCTTATTTTATGATAGGGGCGCACCACCGCCCGTAGTGTTTATCTTCTGTTAACAAGTAAAAAAATGAGAAGCCGTTATCGGGTTCAGATTGTACGTGATCATTTTACTTTGTATTGAATTTTAACCAGTTTAGAACGCAGAAATTAACAGTGGCAAAACCCGGATTGATTTGTTCCGAATTGGACGAAACTTTGAACGCATCCTCAGTATGACAAACGATTTGTTTTGTGTGGAACGAGCGACCAATTTGTTGAATAGGAAGAAGCTGTAAGAAATTCACTGGGCAGTTATGTGACACACATAAAAAAGTTTAATGCTATGTTAAGTATTGAGTAATGAGTGCCTTTCCCATAATAAAGCAATAATAGCTAAAACAATTAACAGGCATTGGAGAAACAAGGTTTTGATGAAAAATGATCATTCAAACCAAAGCTTAAAATTGTCACACATTCTTAATGAAAGAAACCATTCCAACAATTTCATTTTCAATATTCAATGTCTCATTCGTAAATGACCGACACCAGAACGAACGAAAAGAGACAAAGCATTTTCGTTTCTCATTGAAAAATGAGAGAGTATAATTGCCAACGTCACTCGTTCTTCAATAATACTTCAAACAATACGAAACCAAACTAACGTCTATTGGCACATTGTCGCAAAGCTGATTTACCGGTAGCGACACCTGCCAATGAAAAATGGAACCAATAAATCTTTCAGAAATTTTCATATCGGCAGTAGTGATTTACAACATTTTTATCGTTTATTCAATAGTACAAGTAGATATCAGCAATAAAAGTACACTCGGAGTAGAAGAAAATCGATTTCAAAGTTATTACCACTACTTTTTTTTAGTGTAAACTACGATTAAACATGGAAAATCTTCAGAAATGTGTGAAATTGAGTAAGGTTAGGTTTTTTCGGATCAACATTTTTTTTAAACAGAAACCAGTGTAATGTTGATTTCTCAAGTACTAGAATGTATAGCGATTGAGTACTATTTATTTTGGAATATTATTTGTTTTTTCCAGGCATTTGAAATATGATATCAAACCAAGTTTAATGCTCTATTCTGAATAAACGGTAGATTTCGCACAATGAACTAAGATCAACATTGCGAGAGAGTAAAAACTTTTTCTTCAACTTCTACTATAATCTTTCAAATGAATTTGCCCGCTTTCATAAGAAATTGTTGAAAAGGTGGAGTAATTAGAAATTTTCCTACCGATTTGACAGCTCTTGCTGAGAGTATCATCTCTGAGCAAGCAGCGCCTCTACATTTCAGTTTTGCGACAATATGCCAATAGGTAGCATCAACAGAACTTCAATTTTCATTCTTTCATTGATGTATTGAAAATCTGTGACGTATTGATGTATTGAAAATCTGTGTGGTGTGATGATACCTTTTTCATAATACTCATATTTTCATAAATATTATTAAAGATTTTTTGTTCGAAATGTTATTCTAGTTTTGATTAAAACTCTGAAAGTTTATTTAAGCATGAACTAGCACAATTTTTTCCACTCGAAATCAGTTTTGAGCCAATTTTAGAATATTTTTTTCCTTTTTTGCTTCGCCGCTCTAAATGGCTGAATGAATTTTAAAACTTACTTCACCTTTTAGTTTTGGATCCGGTAGTATAGCGGCCCTTACACGAGTCATTAAAAATGTCATTACTAAAAAATTATATCATTTTAATGAACGTGTAATGGTGCACTAATGACGAAATTTCTAACAAATTTGAAATACATCATTAGTTAGTCATCATTTAAAATGATATTTTTAATGCTCGTGTAAGGGCTTATGATCCGAACAAAATAGCGTTCTATGGGAAAGTAAAACCATTCATGTAAATCTTTTCTCAAGATTCTCGCGAGAAGACAACGGCGAATATAAAGATAAAAGGCGAAGATGAAGCGCCGCTTCAGTATGTAGAACTGAGCTGTTTTTTTTTCTTAACGCAAATGTTACTCACTAAAACACATCGGGCACATCTTTCGGTGTGTTTAGTTTCTCTGAGGAATGTGATACATAAAGCTACATATACTACAAGCAGCTCAATGCTGACCGCATGCAGAAAACGTGTGACCTCAAAATTTCATTCTATGATAACTATATTAATCGTGTGTCGCCCATTGCAATTGACGGTGGTGAACGTCAATTACGGTTGGAATGCTGGTAAAAAGTGTATCTATTTTCCTTCAATCAACATAACCACGTTAATTGCGATATCGTTGCACTGTTTCGATGTCTACAAGTGCTGAAAGAAGTTGAATGAAGCACGTTCAGTTCAAGCTAATACATTTGATTTGTGGTGCACCGAGTGCACTCTGAAATGGTTTGGTTTAGCCATGATGTCATGTGAACAACGCATTAATGCATATTCAATGTTCTACTTGAAAGGCCTGAAATTTTAACAATACAATTACAATATAAGTCTAGAGATGCAGAATCTGTGTTAAAAGGGAATTTATTAACATGCCACTTTGTTGCATGTATGAATTTATTTCAATTGTACAGTCAAGGATCAAGATAAACAAAGACATAATTAATATCTATTAATTACTAATGAATTATATGGTAATCGAAAGAGTGAAGACGAAAATATGTGATGATCTGTAATTATCTTGACATAATTTCCATGATCTACAATATAAATTTCCGAATATTAATCTAAAGGGTTTCCAATTTTGAGTGGAAGCACTGGTCAACCCAATAGCTTTTGACAGAATTGTCAGATCTACTAATGACATACCGCGTTAGAAGCGTCATTCCAAGACCATTTTACCATAGAACTGTACACACCTAAAGAATGCGCTGAAATTGTATACTTTATATTCAAAACTAGGTCAACTTTTGACGGAAAATCATTATAAATTGTCGCTTTTATGCCAATGAAAACCCTCAATTAATTGAGTAACAGCCTCTATACGACGAAAAAGTTAAAGTTTGGTGTGGTGTTTGTGCGCATATGGAAATTGGTCCCTATTTTTCCAAGACGATGATGGAGCAACGAAAACTGTTAATGGCGATCGTTATCGAGCCATGATAAATGATGTTGTGATGCCCATTGTTCGTGAAAATGGTTCATAGGGCTACTGGTTTCAACAGGACGGTGCAACATGCCATACAGCTCGACTAAAAATCGATTTGTTACGACCATTGTTCCCCGTACGAGTCATATCGAAAGTCGATGATTTTGATTAGCTAGTGGGACTATTTGAAATCCAAGGTATACAATGATAAGCCAAGAACCGTGGCTCAACTCAAAGACAACATACGACGTAAAATCGCCGCCATATTGACCGATGGAAAACGCCGAAAAAAGAGCACATTTTGTACTCAAGGCCTACGCGACTTCACTTTCAAAAAATAGCTTCTCCTTGAAACAAAATAAATTATAAACGAAATGAAAATAAATAAAAAAATAATTTTCATTTATTATCACAAAAATTATTACTACATATCAATATATAAAACATTTTTATAAAGGGAGTGGATGGGTTAGAGCAAATAAAAAGCAACCAGGGAAGCAAGTTTAGTTTCTCTTCCGAATGTTGTGACACGATCAGAGATGGCATTTCACCAGAGTGATACACGCTGGCGTCAGATTCTTGTCCACACCGAGGATGCAAAAAACGAAGCATCGCACAAAGAGGAAAGCGCACTTCTTCTCAGTGTCGAATAGACAGCATTTGAGTGTGTGTTTGTGGTTAAAGCAGCAGGCGCGAGTGAAACACATTCTCTTCGCATGAATCGCTCACACGCGCTCTCGTCTCAATACACACAAGTGACCACTGGCGCGTGATGGTGAGCGAACACTTCTGTGAACTTCAATTAATAGAGAGTAGATCTGGCCTTGCTATGAAAAATTTGCAAGGAAAACCGAAAATTTTATGATAAATTGTTTTATTTTGCTGATTTTGCGTGTCCACGCTTCTTCTACGCAAACCATACAGCAGATACCTCTGTGAAAGTATCTGCATCCACCTCAGAGAATTTATTAGCTAATGCTCTAGCACATTGGTGCGATTCAGTGGAAGAGGTAAAAGGAAATAAACATACGCACTCATGATGCGTGCACACTTTATACAACAGTGGTGTACATATTTGAAAAAGAAGAGCTCTCGTTGAAGTTGTCAGTGCGAGGGGAGAAATTTTGCTTGCTCTTCGTCACACAGAGGAGATGGACATGACACGATCACTAACATTTTCCTTACTATTCCAGTAGGCAGTAATAATCAATATTCGAAAGTGGTAAAGTACAGCACATTTCATATTGTGGTAAACAAGTTTAAAAATTTTTGTAACTTAGTTAAGAAATATGAACGATTACGGAGACGGATTACGAAGATAGCAGAAAAAAGTGTCATATCGTAAGATATTTCTAGCAAATTTTCAAATATTTATTCCAGTTGCCAAAATATTGGGAGGGCATGGCCACTTCAATAAATCTTTTGGAGTGGCAAAAAGTGCTTTGCCCCCCCATAGTTGCCGCCCCTGGTGAGAGGAGAGAGAATGTGAAAATTATAGTACTCAAAGAAGAGCAAGGATGAGAAGAGAAATTATTCAAGCAAGCAGAGGGCTTCTCGTACCGTTCGTTTTTACCAGGCAAAACTTATCTAGATTTGAATAGATTGAGCAAAAAAAGCGTCTATTGAATAAAAGCGATTTTGGTATTTATTGAAAGGAATATTCTAGCGTTACTCACCAGAAAATCGTAAGCCCACGATCGATTTTTTGCATAATAAAACTGCCACAATTATTTCAATACAATGTCAGTTGGTAAAACAGTTCTTTTCATTTGAGAAACGGCACAGATAAAAATATTTTGTAAATTTACATCAATTTTCATGCACATATTTGGAGCAGCAATTGAACAGAAAGTTTTTTTTATTTTATTTACATTTTACATTTTTATTCAGACCTATTTGCGTACAAGCTTTACGTGGCCGATTAGCCGATTTTTTAAATAAATTTTTTTTTGTATTCGATCTCGTTGTCAGAGCTTCCATTTCCCTCCTGCGAGGATTGAGGGGCACTTTGTTCGTGGCTCATCTAGTCGTCCATTGACGCATCGGTGGCATTGTTGATTTCCGTCTTCTTTTCGTTTTCCTTGTTATTCGCAGTCTTGATCTCGTTGCTAGTTACTGTAGAAGGGCCTTGTTGTACATTGGTTGCAGTTGATAGTTGGTTAGATGGTGAAGGTGTTTTTGAAACAGGAGCACTGCATTCACTAGTTTCCGTTGTTGAGCGGTTGTCCTTGGTTTTGTTTGTTTTGTTTGTTTTCGCAGTTTCAGTGCAAGGTTTGCCGTAGTGTGCAAGTTGTTCACAAAACTGACATGTAACAAGTTGATTTTCATACGTAATCAGCGGTTTACACGGATGTATTCCATCTTGACAGAGGGATTTTATATTTAAAATTGTCATGATCAACACTATGCACCTCGTTGTTAAACGAAACGAATGCAATTGCATCTCTTTCACGTTTGAACATAATATACACACAGTTAGACGCCTTGTTGAATTGAATTTCACTTACATTATTAGCGTCTAGATTCATTCGTTCTTTAAGTAAGATTTCAATTTCATTTGCTGCTGGTCTAACTTTGCAGCGCTTGAAATCAATACAAATTGAATTTGGTCTTGTAGGCCAAGTTTCAGGCTTTGTTAAATCTTATTTGCCCATTTCATACAATCTATTGATCACTAAACTGTATTGTCTTTGTTTCTGTTGTCTCAACCGTAAACGATTTGCGACTGTGTCTGATTAGATGCGAGCACGAACTAAACAGAACAGAAAGTTACTTTACATTTCTTCATTTTTCAATATACTTTGAAAGCAAAACTAAACGTTTTTTGAAATGTACAATTTTGTTCATTGAAAAATCTACGCATTTCATTTTAATTTTTCATCGATCATGGTTTTAAATCAGATTTTCGGGGCAACTGATGTTTATTTCATAGATTAATATACATGTAGATTCGAGAGTCGCTCATAGAAAGATATCACATTGTAATGCATTGACCCTTTTGATAAAAAGACTCATTCGGCGAAATAAAATTCGGCGAAACGACTTTCGACGAAATGATCCACTCCCATTTAACACATGATTCATACCTGATTATCAGTGCTTACATATGTAATTTTACGAATATGTTTCAAAATGTGAACATGTTTGCCACAAATTTAATTCATCCCGTCAAATTTACGTTTTTTATGAGATGTGTCACTTATAAAAATCATATCGTTACATTGTTCAGAAAAATATGCAATTTAATTTAGAAATGCTATCCACACTCTTCCCAGTGTGCAGTGGGAAATCCCCCTATCCACAGAAACCCTGTATAATTGACTGCATGTGTGTTAGTGTGAAAGACTGATCGTATGTCCGTCATCATTGTTGTAGAGTATGCTTTTGCCGCAACATGATCTGATGACTCCTCGGTGGTCGGTGGTCCGCCGGTAGTTAGTAGTACCGACCGGCTTCGCATATATGCGAGCGTGTTGGCCTACATACATAGCCAGTCGCTTACTGATGGGTGCGTTGGCACTGTCTATGTTCGTATCCGCTGGGTGGTGGACCGACCGGTCGGTCGGAATGGAAAAGATATGCTGTAGGTTTTCTTTTTTTTTCTTATATATTTATAATTTCTCTTTTCTGTGCTGTTCTCGGGCCGCATTCTTTCACCATGCTCAGACGAAGGCGAACTGTGTGTGATCTTCGCCTGCGGTGGTTGAAAAAGGCTATAGCGGCCTAATCGTCATGTGTAGACTTCAGGCATTCGCTCATATAACCACGAAAGACACCGAAAGAAAGAAAGAGGGCCAAGAAAACGAGCCACTATTAATGGTGAGGTTCGTTGAACTTTGAAAGTTCATTCATAAAATTCAGACAAGCCAAATGAATTTCGCATGTGCTGAGTAGTTTAGGAGTGGTGGCCTCGAAGTTTGAAATAAGACTTTTGTGATAAATTCATGTGTCAGAAATGTGGAATCGTTTTGTCTGTTTTTATTTTCTGTTCAAAACTAAGAGATAGCTAGATTTTGCAGGCTATAACGTAGCGGAACACCGCGCTCACAAATTGGATGATTATCTTTATTATATTGTTAAACGTACCTGAAATTTGCTTTGTGGGGTTTTAGTTGGTACCATGTTTATGATATATTTTTGTATGTGTGCAAGTGTTATTGGTGGAGCCGCGAAGAAGTTTTAATTTATGATTCCTTTTCAGTTGAGTGCGTTAGCTGAAAAATCTTTGCACGTGTTTTCAATGTTTAATGCAGATTTAAATTTTGTTATTAGATTATAATGTTATAAGTAATGATCTGTAAAATGTTGAACATTACAACAAACGACTTGTTTTTTGAAATCCTAGCTCTGAAAGCTCCTGAATTCAATAACTTGACTAACTGACCTAGAAAGAGTTGCAAACTTGAAATGGGACAAACTTTGCTCTACATACAAGTATTCCATTTTCAATTTTTACTGTCACAATGTTCAATGCATAGAGCGCTGGTCTTACATGCCAGCTGGCGTATGTTCGATCACCGATCTGGAAGGATTCATAGTATCAGTAGGATCGTAATACTAGCCTTGCAATGATTCTGAACGCTGAGAATCGGCTTCGAAGTCTGTTGAAACAGAAAGGTCAAATTCCACTGATCTGTAATGTCAAAACTGCAATTTGTTATTTCATCATAATACCTAAACTCTGAGCCATATCTGTGGATATCCAGAATTATGAAAGGATGGATCTTCGAATTCAAAACTTTTCTAGTCGTTGTTCTCAATTATGGGCGCTTAGCATAACCAGTTATTTGTAGTCCGTTGGAAAATTATGGACAGTTGTGATGAAAACTTGCCTACAGAAATGATCCTGTGAAGCTGTCTTTATGTTCAGTTAATCTCACGACTTTTTCCGCTTTATATGTGAAATCGTAAGATCCCCCATATTTCAACACACACTCGACACACAACACAACAAAATAATGAATCGATGTCAGTTAATTTTGTTGACCTATGTAATGTATCACAAGTGATCTGCAGAAATATAGATTTCTATTACACTGTGCAAGGTTGATATGACTATTTCAAATATTTTTGAAAATCGTCTTCTTAAACTTTTTTTATATTGGGTTATTGTACCAATAGTCGACTTTCAATCAACGAATTGTGATAACATTGGATACAATATGATCGAATCTCAGAAGCGATACAGCAGAAAAAAAACAGTTCGAAAATTGTGCATATTGATTTTGACGGCAGCTGTTGGATTTCGTTTTCTACTTTTGAATAGGATTTATAGAAACCATTTTGAAACAATCATTGTCCATGCCAACCTCCTTAAAATCCTTGGAAATCAGCCTACAAAATAAAAGGGAGTTTTCTATTGAAACTCAGTTGGTCATTCACTAGGGCTACGGTCGGCGTGCAGTTAATTGCTTAAAAGCTTATAAAAATGTAACAAAGATTATAACACATTAAAGGCACCAAAATAGGAGAAGCTCTCACTCTTCACACACAAAAATGCGATCACTGACCCCTACTACTGAGCTCCAGCTCATTTTCAACATATAACTGTATTTAAATCTCACTGAACACAACTCGTACAAACTGGATATCCAAAAAAAAAATGATTGTTCCTTTTCCTGATCTTCTCATTCATCAACAAACGGAGTTCTCTCGTGTAACCTTTTTCTTCAGCATCGATTCGCCCACCCAGAAGAAAGCAAAATGAAATTTGCGTCAAGGAATTTATATAGAAAAAAAAACTTGCAGAAACCTGCCGGCATCTCTGTTTAAAAGCACACTCAACACTCCTTTGCAAAAAAATATATATTCACTCTGAAAAAAAAAGTTCTCACGAGAAAAAATATTTACAAACATCATGCATCTTCTCTCTTCCATCTCCTGGTTAGCGTCCATCGAAGTGCTCTCTGGGGATCACCGCGCTTCTTCATGCCGTCTTAAGTCTTAACCGTATAACCTTATCTTCATTTTCTCGTCATATTCCATTCTTTCACTTTGCTGGCTGCGACGAGTCTTGTTCATATGTTTTGAAGTTTTGATTCAGCCAAACACCGACCAACACCCCGGCCGGTTTCCAGCTCGACCGCCAAGGAAACGCATCCTAGGCAGCAGGAGTACATGGGGAGCTTCGACCATCTCCTTCCCTAGCAATGTTCCAACGATTGAGACGAGGCTGCGAGTCTAAACAACCCCCCGTGGACCCGGTCGAGAGTATCCCCCACCACCAACCAATCCTGCGAATATCTCCGAACAAGGCATGAAATGCCAATGGTGTTTTTAAATTTCTCGGAATCGTCCAATCATTCATCTGCGCGGATCGGGCCGGGGCGTGTGTGCTACAGAGAATGTGTACTCCTCGATTGTCGATCCAGCCAAGATCCGACCACCGAGATTTTTTGACATTTAAAGTACCGCAAAAAGCGCAGCCTCCGGGAGAAACAGACGAAATAATCAAGAACCGTAAGAAGATAAGCCGAAAGAAGATCAATGATGAAGGTAGGATACAGAAGGTACAAAGCAACTCGGCACACCAAACGGGATTCCTTTGAAGGTGAAGGACAGGGTAAAGGTAGATAAGAAATGTGATGTTTTTTTTGTTCGATTATTAAAAAGGTTTTTTAAAAAATAATAACCGAAAAGATCGACTGAAGAACAATGAAGGTAGACGGTGGTGAAGAGAGCCGCCGGAGTATTCATCATTGGAATTGAACGTGAGGATAAAAAGGCAGAGGGTTTCACATCGATTGCGATGGTTGTTTGTTGAGGAAATTTTGTTCGGCAATGACATTTGTCCAGTTTCGAAACTGATTTCTGACCTATTTGGGAAAAAATAATTGCTGATATTATGATTGAAAAATTCATTTAATTTACGTCTTCTGAGATCAACAATTACGAGTGTCAAAACAAATGAAAACTTAAATCAATTGCAAAACCGTTGTTCAATGTTAATATTGAAAGACGCAAAATCACGCGATTTTTAATTGTGTGTGATCAATGGTGTAATTAATTATAGTTAGTAATGAAGTATATGGATGGACTGTAATTTAGGATTTCCTTTGGTGCAAACACTGCTTCTTGCACACGTAAAAATTATCATGATTTAAAAAAAACATATAAGGCTTGAATCATTTAATATTTATACATACTGATTTGCACTAAATTTGCAAAAAAGTTTTTTTTCCGGCATGGTATTTGCTATTGCGGAAAAAAATTCGAGTTGTCGTGAAAAACTAATCTGATTCTCTAATGTACAAACAAAAGCACATGAAAAGGCGTTTGCTTCCGTACATTAAAGCTCACAATGAACATGTCAAGTTTTGGTCTGATATAGAAAGCTGTCACTATAGTGGGGAAGTGCTTTGAAAATGATATCGAGACAATGGATTGGATTTCTTCGTGGATTGAACATCAATCCACCCAACTACTCTTAATTTTGCCGCAATTGAGAAATATTTGAAGATGTCAAACAAAATTTGAAAAGAAATTATTAGATGGTTGAACAAAATGGCCCCAAAAGACCCGTTTTTTAGTTTTCGAACGTTAACGGTACTTGCGGAACCTGAAGCTGGGAACCGGTACTGCTAAAATCGCTAAATTTGGCCAGTACCAAGTATAACAGTTTTGAACCAAATTTAGAAGGATTTTAACTTTTTTTTGCATTATATGACAGGTTTCACTACCCTGTATTTCCGAAACCGTAAGCCAGATCTGAATAAAATTCTACATCAACTTATGCATACATAATACTCTTCATTTGAATCTGAGTTTCAATGTATTTGATCATCAACTAACCATACCTGCCTAATTGAAAATTTTACGGCTATTTGAAGGTATTTAGCTCGATTTTTCTGTGTCATGTATGAAAACACGACCCTGAATAATATTTTTTTTACTTATTAGCCGTGCACACTTTAGTTCATTTTGAACATTTCATGCTGTAACTCCGGAACCGGACGTCCGATACAGATTAAATTCGATAGAAATTTATGAGACTATAAGGCCATCAATTTGAATCTAAGTTGAAGGATTTCGGTTGAGTGGTGTTTGAGAAAATCGAGTGCACTTTTTCATTATTTTTTGCACATTTTGCCCGGTTACTTATGAACCAGAAGTTCAAACCGAGTAAAATCCAATAGGAACGGATGGGACCAAGTTTGTGGAAATCTGTCCAGCCATTTCCGAGAAAATCGAGTGCACATTTTTGTTACATACACACACACAAACATTTTTCGTACTCGATGAAATGAGTCGAACGGTATATAACGGTTCAAAAGTGATTGCATAGACGACATCTTTCTCATGACCTCATGACTTTTTAGCTTTTTTTTGTTACCAATTCTTTGAGCTTTATATTAGGTTTGACTTACGTAACATCACCGAACAGTATGTACAGTATTACACAGTTCAAAAGATTGAATATACTTTAACAAAAGTATCCATAATGGAAAAAAATTAAATAAAATTTCATGAAAAAAATCATGTACATTGGCATCTCGAAAGATTAAATAGTAGCGTTGTAATTTACTTAAATACATAAGTTAAAACTTATAAAAATGTGTCATGTCATGAACTTCACAGGTAATTTAACATTACCTGATATCAGAAGAGATACAAAATAGAATTTCACTTTTAAATGAATGTAACATCCTGTTATCTCACAAGAAAACATTTTATTCTTGGGTGCACGTAATGTGTGGTACTAATTTCTTCTAAGAGTGTATGCGGATCTTGCATTAGATAACCACCGACCCGATCAGCCTACATTTTACGGTATTTCGGTCACAGTTTGTAGTTTTCTTCGGTGAGCACGTTTGTGAGAATAAAAAAAATGCAAAAAAATCAAAATTGCATGCATTTCATTTTATCTACGTCTCTCGACTCAAACATAATTTTTATATATTTCATGTACTCGATAGCTTTACATTGTTGATATAATTTGATCTGAAGTTAAGATGCTGAAGTTAGGATTTTTCGTCCCGAGAAAAACTTTTTTATGAAACTCAATTTTAATTTATTGATTCCCTAAGTGCTGAAACTAAGTTTTTTTTATTCGAAATTGATTTCCTCCATTGATTGATTTCAAACTTGCATGCGTAATCGTATTTGCTACTGTTTCCTGATAATAATGAACAATTTATTAATTTATTCCCTTCCTGAGCCCCGAATTCGGGTTTTACAATAACCATAGATACTGTCAACCCCCATCGGCTTGGACGGCATGAGTTTATCGCACACACATACGGTCGACTATCTCTCGAATGTTTGCTGAAGTACTATTGTGACTTGTGAGCGGACGACTGATGGCCAAATAAAAATAGCACTCAATGTTATCAGTTCGAGGCACTCGGTTTCTCGAGTGGGGAAAAGTGAGACAAAGGAACGAAATAAATTCCTTCTTCAAAGTAAGGTTGTAAACTTTGGTCGCATTACACAATCGCCTAGAGCGCCACGAGCTATCGCCTGATTGGCGTCCCGTTCGTTCTACCATCCTTCTGAGACTAAATAAATACATATTCTCAATCACTCATCGTTAGCGCACTAAAACAAAGGTCCAGTGAAGGCATCTGTATAAAAATAATTAAAACGGTTTTTACGCTTACATAAGATTGTTTCTGGCGGAGCTGATGCACAGCTGATGATCGTTGGCAAAGGTGGTTCAGTGATGCCAGCGGATCCGACCAGCCGAGTAATGTGTGCAGTGTGCCATGTAGGAAACGGGAAACACGTGCTTATACTCTTTTTCGCTTCGACTCTCTTGGTGGTGATGAGTGTCCCAGATCGCAAAGAATTTCTGTAGTCACTGTTGTTTTTTTTTCTTCCTACTGATGATGATGATGTAGTTATTCATTCTGCCAAATCGCAACTTTTGTAAAAATGTGTCTGTCTCTAAGGCGTAATCTTTTTTAGCTCGCTCGAAGATACATATGTACATACATCACACTGTTCAACAAGTGTCCGTGTATTTCGTCTTCCAGTCCCGGGTATATTTTTCACTTCTATTCTAACCCGTAGCCAAATTTAACCAATCAACTTTGTGCGCATTCGAATGAAACGGTTTCGAACTCTGTTCACAGCACTTAAGACACTATTGGCTTTATCGGTACACTGAGCACAAAAGTCAAACTTTCAATTAACTTCAATTAAACGGAACCCGTAATTGGTTGACACATAGTCTATTATATCTACTTTCTTTGGTTCGCTATGGATACTTGATTTCGAATGAAAAACTATTTCGGATAGCAAAAACAGAACTGATACAATCAGCCGAAAATAGAAAGTGAATAAATTGGACGCAATTCAATCACCGTAATCCAATTTGTAATTCCGTAATACAACGGTGTTCAAAAAACGCACACTAAACACTGACACTGGTAACAGTAGGAACTGATGGGGGTCCAAAACTGAATGATGTGTAGATCATGATTGTTCCAGAGTGTAGCACTGGGAGGGAGAGAGTTCCGTCAGTGCACATCCGCTAGCTTTCGCATCTCGTACAGGAAAAACAGCGACCTCCGAGCGCTCGTGTTGATGATCTGGATGAATCGTATGGAGATGAAGAAAAATTCCAGAACGGTAGTGGCACTCACACTTGTCTATAGTCCTCTGACTAACACATCGCACATACACACAGATACACACATATCGAGTGACAGTCAGATCGTACCCAGAGTTCGATGATAGACTAGCAAAGTCGCGGTTCAGGTTTTCATTTGCCCGTCGCGCTTATTGAGCAGCGCGTGAGATGTGAGGCCCAACTAGTAGGCGAAGCAACTAACGATTGCAGGTTGAAGCACGGCGGGCGCTGGCGTCATTAGCGCAAAACACCACTGCTCTCTGTCTTTCGTTTGACTTCGTAACATTTTTCTCTTTTTCACTTCTTCTCCTTTCCTAAACTTTCGGAACTCGACACGGTTGCGAACCTTCTGACCAAGCCCTCACAACTTCCTGCCACCTACGGCACTTCCTGCTGCCACCATATATTCGTCCGAGTCCGGGATATTACACGCTCGGAGGTCGTTCGGCAACTGCCTTGGAGTCTATTTCATTTCTCATCTTTGTAAGCGGCTGGTCCGAGAAAAAGATAAAACAGAAAACCCACACACTAGTGAATACTAACCATCATCAGAAAAAGTAATCGGTAGACGGTGCGAGATACATGGAGGAGGAAGTGGAAAAATCATTCAGAAAATAATGGAATCCGGTCTGTCTACTAAGGCACAACGGGCTAGGCGATTTCTTTCACGTTTCGTTCATGTTTTAATCCGTACTTAGTGAATGTTTTAACTATTCCAATCACTGTACACTATGAACAGTGGGTTTCGTTTCGTAAAGCTCAACATGGAGTATCGTCGAAAGCTGGGCCAACAAATAAGTATGAAAGCAATGTAGTTTAGTTACTTTATATATAGATAAAGAATTTAAAATAGAAATCAGTCTTACGTGCCACCATAGAACGGATATAGAATCGCAAAAGGCGAAATACTCAGCTTAAATAGGGCAAAGATTGATTGTTTGATTTCTGCATAAGTATCTGCGAAAGTTCTGCTTCTTCTATTTGAGAGATTCCATAGGATAAAAAATTTTTTCTTCTATTTTTTTATTAGGCTCAAATTTTGCATAAACCTAAACCTGTTTCAATCCACCTAGGAGTGTAATAATGCTTTTTCTTATAAACGTCATTGTGAAGACATAACCGACATTATTAAAATGAATTTATTTGGCTAACTACTCAAAAGTCTACAAATTTGAATAGGTTTGATATACATTTTTGAAATTTTGAACAATTTTGCGTTGTTGTTTGGAAGTTTTGAAGTAGGATCCAAATAAATTTAAACAGTGTTGGTTTGGAACCAGTTATGCCGAGTTCTTGTTTTTGATGTGTCTTTACAAATAAAATTGCCTAAAATTTTTAAATCTCGAATATCTGTTGTTGCAGAACCGGAAAAGTAACTCAGAAAAAAATTCAATTACTGTTTATGGACACATACGGCTTCTAATGTCATTTCAAGCTTGTGAAAATATCATCAATCTGCAATTACAGAAGCGGAAGTCGATCAATTTTAACGAAATTAAGTGTGGTTATGAGACCGTTTATTGTGAACTGAGTTTGAGAAAATAAATCTTTTCCGAGAAATTGATATTAATTCCATTTTGAAGTTGTTCTAACACTACATCTGGTTCTTCTGGAACAACTAACTTTCCAATCGAAGCTCGGAGGGCCGAGTACCATAAATCATTCGAATCAGTTCATCGAAATCGCACAATGTCTGTGTGTTTGGTCGTACTATTGTCCCATAGCATTATTCAAAATATCGCATGGATCTGACTTCCTGTTCCGGAATTACAGGGCGATATGCGCAAAAAATGGCTGAACCCATTTTTACGAACTTATATACAGGGTGAACAGTTAATAAACGTTAAATTCAATATTTTGCTTCAATAGAAAAAGATGTAAGTAGGATCTAATTTCTCAAGGTCACACAAACTCACATCGGATATATCGGTTCCCGGATTCCGACACCAGAATCACTGGAAATAGTGGTCATAATCTGTAAAAATGGAACTCACTTAATTTTCAATTCAAAGTTCCTATGAACCAATGTGAAATTCCTGAATTTAATTCTACTCCCTATTTCAAAATTACCGGAGAGTTTAAAATTTCAAGCCATCGTATGAGACGGCGATGCAGTAAACGAATAAACGAAATTATTATAAATTGGATACAAAACTATTCTAATTCTAAGTCATGTTAGTAGTTAGCCATAAGAACTGATTTTGTTGAAAACCCCTCCCTGTTTCCAGTATCGGAAGTACCGAAGTATGAACCACGAATTGTAACAATTGCATTACAATTCGTGGTTCATACGTCGTCTCCACGTTCCGTCTTCCATCTGCACTCCGCCATAGATGGTCTTTCGAAAACACTGAGGGTGCGTTGGTCCCCTGCCAACATAATCCTGGTCTCGTGGCTATAAAGAACCACCGGTCTAAAGAGCGTTTTGTATTTCGTGTGATGACGTTCTTCACTCGATCGGAGGGTTTTACACCTCTGTATTGCTCTGCAGGTAACATTGTGGTATTTATAAGACATGGCTTATGCTATATTCACAAACTGTGATTGGAATGAAGCGTCTTATGGTTTCATAAACTGCTACTGGATTTCATCCCCATCCGATTTTCGAATCCGAAATTACAAGAGGAATTCTGAATTACGTACGTTTATTATGTTTGCGATTGAAAAAGGCTAAATCTTTGTATGGAATGTTTGGTCAGAACACAAGGATTACGGGTGAATCGCTTTTAGCCTACGACAATTAGATGCGTACTAGTAAATATTTACAAATCATAAGCTCTGTTACTGGACAAGATAATATCTACACCCAAGGGCAACGATGTTTGTTTTACACCGACCCGAAACAAACTCAGTAAGAAGTACTACACACATCGAAAAAAAAACCCTGTAATTGTACAACTATAAGATGCACATGAATAAAGCGTCGCAGTTCACGCAAATTTACATGCAAGAAGATGTAATATTGCGTGAGTATTGATAACGACCACCGCAACTTGCCCTGAGAATAATTGGATCACAAAGGACGTCCGTTAATCGCCAACCACAGAAGCACACATGTGGTTGGCTGGTAAATGGTGTATATTAATTCATACAGTCGCACTACCTAACCGAATGCAAATTACAGTCGGAAACAGTAAAAAAAATGCTAATCCAATATTAAGTCATTACAAATGAATTTTTCCGTCATTTGACTAATTAGGTCTTTATGAATTGCATCGTATGAAGAATTGTGCCACATGTCAAATTCAATTTTTTTGGTGTGTAGCAAAAGAACCTAGCAACGATAAAATACTCTTTCGATCCCCGTCCCTGCCACCATCTTCATTGGAACTAACAAGATCTTTTTTTTTGTCACTAACTTTTTCGTTCCCCCTACCCTCTCTCTTCACCATCTCGATGCAACTAATTAGATCTCTGTCGTTTTCAGACATTTTGTTCCCACATCTTCTTTTTACCCCGTTTCCACAATATTTACTTTCTTTTTCATTCTCTTCCGTAACATCACCGTCACCGCCCAAGGAAGACCGCTCCAGTCGAAAACCAGTATGCGGGCCACCCGCCGGGCCTTCGTAGCCTGGGGGTGTTTCCCGCGGTCTTAATTAAGATTAGAAAATACCCTTGGCATCTAAGAGCTTAAGCAGTGTGCCTAAAATTATATTACGTTATTGAATAAAAAAAAGTTTTTCTAAAAAAATCGATAAAATACTAATCAAGGAAACCATCATCTGCAACCATTGTAAAACAAGGCACGTCTGCACGAACGCCGAACTCAACGTCTGAAACAATAAATTTCAGAATAAAACAACTCAAACACTTGCAGTCTTTTTTCGGAAGCACTTTTGATCGAATTTTCACTTGTTTGTGTTACATTACTTTTTTGATAGCTGTTGTGTTATTGAGAAGCGCACTTTTTCTGCGCTGTGCAACATACCTTTAAGATAATTCGTTGTTACGAATAACAATTTGCTAGAGAAAAATTGGGCATGCAACTATACGAGTTTCGTTTAAATATATATTAGGTTTAAATAACTACTTAAAATAATAATCAAACACAACGTTAAGGTGAAATGTAGCGGAATGCGCGAATCGCGTTTTTGATCAATTATTCAAAAACTAGACCGATTTTCGAAAAACCGAAAACACTTAAGTTTTCGAAATCAAATTCATCATAACATAAGTATTCTTAGAATTTTAAATTTTTGCTTTGCCGTAATTGGTTTTTGAAATGTATAAGCGGCTACTGTTCCGTTCCACGGGGATGGCGTTAGAACTGAAAAGTAGTGTTTGTAGCAGAATTTCACAAAGAATCTGAAAATGCAACTCAAAATTATAAAATTTTAGCCGAAAAAACCAAAATTTGAAAAAGTTTACATAAACTTTTCCGCATTTTTTTATTGCTTGCGCGCTGCTGTTTAGTATTGAGATGGTGTGAGAAATGCACGGTGGGCATGGTGGCATTATATCGTAAGCAAAAATTACATATCAAATAATGACGCGAATTTATGCAGCATTGGGTTTTGTGTTAAAATGAAAACGAGTTGAATGCAATAAAATGGATATTGTAAGAAATCGTTTATTTTCTAAGTAACTGTCATTTATTATGCTAAAAATGTTCAACTCTGTTGAGCTCTATGCATTGATGTTGCGGAAGCAATAATGCTTGGCTGTGTAATATCAAATAATAATTAGATTGTAGCAATTTTAATAGCAAAACTAAAACTTCAACGTTGACAGGTTACTGGATGAAATGAATACAAGCCAAGTAGAATATATGAAAATATAACTTTTATATAACCAGTGATACAAACAACGTGGCCTGGTGAACTACTGGCAAAGATATCTAAAATACTTTAATCTTTTCTTGTCTTCAATCGTTCTTTTGAAAAAAAATCCATGCTTACTACTACACTCAGGCATATACGTGGTTTGCAAGTTAGTCAATACATATACATATAACCTCATGTTAGTCATTCATAATTACTCATGATTCATAGCTCTAGTGTAAGAGTAATCACTAACAATAACGATTGAATTAGCATATATTCAAAGTGTGAAGGATTCAAAAATCTATTACGTCCAGTCTTTTTTACAAGCCAACATAACGAGAGGTAAGCGCTCAATCACTGACAAAGTTCTGGTTTCTATGTGTCGGTTTTTCTTGTTATGCTTTGTGCGACGGTTCGTTCAACTGAAGCCGATAAAATTTTGCGCGCATTTTATGACGCTACATTTCACCTTAAGTTCATATTTATATGACCATTTCGATTGTGAAACATTGTGTGATGGTGCCTTTTTCATGTTTCTCATACTCTTATTAAAATTACTCTAGTATTTTTCAATAAACTTTCCATTGAATCTTGAATAAAACCAAAAAAATTTGTGCGGTCTTTAACTATCATAAAATTGAAACAGTTTTGAATAGCTGATTTAGAAGAATAAATAAAAAATAACGATTTAAAATTTTGAATACACTTCACCCTGTAGTTACGGAACCTTAAGTAGAATCCGGATAAAATTTAACAGGCTGTGTGCCAAAAAACAGCAGTTTTAAAGTTTCACAATTGGTGTTTCCGGTTTGGCCAGCAACTGATATAACTTGCAAATATGAACGGTTTCGAGACAAATTTAGAAGAAATTTTCTCCTTTTTGCTTCGTCGCTCTGAATTACGGAGGTTTTTGACTACTATTTATGGTACTTCCGGAACCAGGAATTATCAACCGATATCTCTTAAATCAATTTTAATGACCAATAACTAACAAGAGGTACACAACATAAGTTTTATATGCCTACTTCAGAGGTTTTTTTTCGTTTTCACCTTGTTATGTATAATAACAAGCTCGGGAAATGTACATTATTCCTTTCATCAACATGAAATTTCGGCCTGGCATTACCGACAATAAATAGTTAGCATTATTATACGAGTTTGTGAAACATATCATTTGAATTTCTAAAAATCGGGCGGAACCGATACATAACATAGAGTGCTTATTTTTTTGTTTTTTTTTTCATATATATCACCAAGAAACTCTAAAACCAGATGTCGGATCCGAATAAAATTTAAAAGCACTCTGTGAGAATGTATTGTCTTTAATATGAATCTGAAATTGTGAAAATCGGTTCATCAATCTCCGAGAAAATAAAGTACATATTTTGTTGCCATTTGCTCATGGTTTTGCCCCAGATATTACGGAGAATAATTTCTGATTTTATTTCCCAGAAAGCCTCTAATGAACTTAAACTATCCGTGAAAATTAAGTGAAAGTTTATGGGCATGCTTTCAATAATCAATGAGGATATACCGAATAGTTGCTAGTTCTGTGACGTGAACTGAAGCCGGATCACGGAGTTTGTTATTGCAGATACCAAAACTTGTGAACGCGTTTAGATATAATCCATCAGTGTAAGACATTTTACATAGTCGACTGTTCTGCTCGGCTGTTTTTATTATTATATAAAATATCAAAGAGTTTTCTG
The DNA here is from genome assembly GCF_030247185.1 of Malaya genurostris. Classification (NCBI taxonomy): domain Eukaryota; kingdom Metazoa; phylum Arthropoda; class Insecta; order Diptera; family Culicidae; genus Malaya; species Malaya genurostris. The sequence goes on along the minus strand of NC_080571.1, from coordinate 121,400,700 downwards.
AGGATGTATTTGATCCGGGATTCTACGAATTTTTCCGAATCATACATAAATGTGTCAAAAAAGACAGTGGAATCAGAAGTATACGAGATATTATTAATATTCTCAGCCATGTAATCAAAATACAAGAACATTAAATGGAATTGAGGATTAGGCTCGATAACCCTATCAGAGTTTTCGATCACCACTGGATTCGAAACGCTGATCCGGTGCGATGCGATGCGATTTAAGAGATCCCTGAATCTGGGTTTTACGCGGAAGATCGCCAGCAAATCAACACTCATCGAATGATTCGACCACATGCAACTCAAGCTGTACGGAGACCACGATGAAGAATTCTTTTCAGCTTAATGAAATGAGTGTTTGACGTGGTTCGGTAGCAGGAGTATCTATAGTCTATCTGGGACTATATCGTTGTTTGATACAACTTTATTACGATTCCTGGATGAGCACCCCACCATGGTCCGGTAAAAGTGCGAAGAAAGTTGATGCTCTGTTGGCATTTTTGTTTCCAATACAAAAGTGCCGAGATAGAGATGACCCCGAAAAACAAAGTCCTTACTATCCTGTTACTGGTTCAAATACTGAAACGCAGATGGCACGCAAGTGAAAAAGAGACCATTTGCTGCAAAACCATATGATTCATGAGAACATCACGTTATCGCATTAGAAAATGAATAACATAAAAGTTATGTCAAAAACTGAAACGAAAACTGTGTTCACATTCAAACTGAGTAATGAAATGTGCCGAAACTAATAAAAAATAGCATTCACATATCTTTTCTTTCTGTTTAGTTTGCGCGAACTCAATTGCCATTGAGGTCGTTTCTATACGTTCTGTTAAATGTGCTATGGTATTCAAATCTGTTCGACATACTGTCGCGCATTCCATTGCAGAATCCAGTGAATACAGCTCGAAGATCAATTGCTCGAGTACCGAACAACACGGTTTCAGTACCAAGGCAAATACTGACGCAGTGAAATGATCAATGATCTTCATAATCATCATCGACTTGAATATTGGCTGGTTATGTTCCTACGAATTATGTGTGCATGTGTGTTTATTCCATCAGCAACAGTTTTCACAAGTGTGAAATTTTCTTATATGGTGACTTCTAATAAGCTATTTCTATATATACATGTACACAAACATTGCAATGGCAATTTCGAATGGGTCGAATGTCTGTTTCTTCTGTATGAATCCCCTTTCCTTACATATCAGTTGATTGCGACGAAGATGCTGGCGGTGACGTCGATGATGATGATGATGATGATGATGATGATTATGATGACGATGACAGCGGCGACGGCGATAGTGTCTCGTACGTAAGGCCAGTTGGGTTGAGTGTGGAATGTTGTGTTAATTTTGAGGTCATCCAACATTTCTTGCCTTCCGTTGCTATCACAAAGTAGCCGTATTTATGTGTAGCATTTTCAATGCGAGCAATGCTTCGGTGTGGGTTTAACTCGAACTTTTTCAGTAATAAACTCTATCTATACGAGTACGTAATCAGCTGTAACCGTAAATGGCACAGTGCTGCTGTTTTATACCTGTATTAATATAGAAAATTTGAAAAGAAAATATTTGGCCCGTGGCATTGAAGCAATTCACACTTTGCATCATAACTTTCAAACTTTTATAAGGATACTTATTGAATGGGTATTCGCAGCGCATTGTTTTATTAAAATCATGTTGTTTTAGTCTTTTTTCAAAAGTCTGAAATTACCTTTTAACATTAAATTTTTTATTTGACCGATACTTGACGCGAAAGTTTTAAAAGCGCGAATCTCGCATCATTTACAATTGCGGATCTTACTTCCGTTTGTTGCTCTTCATAATACCAGTTATGGAGAAATTTTTTATCACAATGGTGATAATTCAACTAACTAAACTTCGACGTTGGTTTGTTTTTTTTTTGTGTTGAATGCACGAAAGGGAAACCGAGTTAGTTTCAAAAGTTGACCGGATTTTTCAATTTGAAGGAAGTTAGTTTTATAATGGTCGCCAACATTATTAGGGAAATGCGTTTGCGTTTGATCTATTCCCATTTGGAATTCCTTGTGTCTGTATGCTCTTGTGCTCGATACAACTAAAACTTCAGTTAGTCAACGTGGACGGCCGCAGCAAATCATTAGCAGTTTATTTAACCGCAGGCATCATTGACCGATGCTTACTGCGAACTGCGGAATGTTGACCATTATTATGTTTTGTTTCGTGCTTATTCAACAGCTTTCAGACTATAGACTTTTTCGCAAGTGATTCGGCGATAGCATTCCAATTGGAAGACACAAGGATAATGTTAGAGGGTCTTATAGTGAGACGGGGTAAATTCTTCATCCTGACCGATTTATTTCATTACTCAAAATGAATAATTCTTGTTGTTATTTATTGAGTAAACAGTTCTTAATCGGATCCATCATATTCCGAGGTAGACGAAAGTGCAACGAGTGCTCTCATTTTTCTGGCTCACTTCCGGAAATTTTAAACACTCATTCTCCTGTAATCTTGGAACCGGGATATGGGACTAAAATATCTTCCATTCAATCTACGTTTGCTAAACGGATCGCACATTTTTTAGCGAAATAATTGTGTTCTGTTTTGGAGTATGTCACCACTCTTTCCGGTGCTTTCGAAATCGGGAACTAGGAACCAGTATAACCGTAACTGATTTATTTGGCCGTCGAATAGTAATGACTTCCGATTGGAATAGTTTTGAGCGCAGATTTGAAATTTTGGAAATTCCCGGAAGAATAAGTTCGGCAAAATTGTTAAACAATGCTTGGTACGGCTGAATCAGTATACCGTAATCAGTATGTAACGACCGGTGCCACCACCAGCCAAATATATAATAAAGAATACCTCCAGAAGCGTTTGCGTCGAAATTTGTTCTGAACTGCTGGGACTGTAAAACTCGAAGCGAATGAGGACTACAATTTATAACTACACAGAAAAAATAATGACATTTACACGATATGTAAATCAATGATACTTTGTTATAGACATCAGTTGAATTAAAAATTTGATCGAAAACCATCATCGATGTAAAAGTAAATTGGAGTGCCTTGATTTTTCAATGAATAAATAATACAGCATACATGAGTTAACGCTTAGTTTTACTTTTAAACTTTATATTCAATTTTCATGCTCCAATTTTACAGGCTCCGAGTGTAATTTGCACTCGGTTACCATACCGTAGAGGGATTGCCATTATCTCGTAAATTCCAAAATTGTATGAAAAATAACAATGAATGGAAAAATATTTGAACAAATGAAAAATAACCTAATCACAAAACAACTTGGCTTTTACCTTTTATGTATATATATATATATATATATATATATATATATATATATATATATATATATATATATATATATATATATATATATATATATATATATATATATATATATATATATATATATATATATATATATATATATATATATATATATATATATATATATATATATATATATATATATATATATATATATATATATATATATATATATATATATATATATATATATATATATATAAAATAGGTATAGAATTCGCTCAAACTTTAGAAAAATTTTCCGAGGCCCGGAGGGCCGAATGTCATATACCATTCGAACCAGTTCATCGAGATCAGCAAATGCGTGTGTGACAAAGAATTTCATTAATTTTTTTCAAAGATGACTCAACCGTTTCCCACAAACTCAGATTCATATGAAAAATCGTATGCTCCCAAACAAGGTTCCTGAATTATGTTTGGTTCCGACCTCTGATTCCGGAACTACAGGATGATATGTGAAACGAAATTAAAATTGTGTAACTCATTTTTCTCGTAGATGGCTGAGCCGATCTAAGATTCAAATGAAAAGTTTTAAAATTCTTTAAAACATCTTGCTTTTCAGTCAGATCCAACTTCGGGTATACAGGATGATTAGTATTAAAATGTCTATTTCACATAAATTAATCAAGTTTATCGGGTTAGCAGATTTGGATAGTTGATAACCAAATGACCTTATTTCAGTTTTAGTGTTATTCAGTTTTTCGATTCGGAAGGCACTCAAAAATTTAATTCGCACTACGATTTCTCAAAGATATCTACACTGATTTTCAAACATTTTGAAACAAATGTAAACTATACAGCTACTCAGGTGAATTTATTTGACTTCGGCTACACCGATTGTCGAATTCCGGTTCCAGTATCGAATCTTTTCTCAAAGCTCAATCGTTTTCTCAAAAAAAGCCAAATCGAATTTCAGAAACAAAATTCAAATTAAAATAAACTTATAGTCCCATACACAATTAATTAATTTTATCCAATTCTGACTTCCGATTCTGGAATTACAGGATGATGAAATTTTAAAATTCAAACCGATATGGAAGATGACAATCCCGAAAAGCTTCAAAGTTAGACTCGAAACTATTACAATTTTTCCGTCATAGTAATTTATGGCCATACGAATCGTTTTAGGTTATGCTGGTTCCTGAGTACCGGCTCTGGGAGTACCTTAAATTACCGTAAACTCTAAAGTGGAACTTACTTCGACATCTTATAGAATGTTCAATCGAATATCACACGTTTAGATTCAAATTCGATCCGATTTGCTATTTAGACATTACAGAGTAATGAGTCATTAAAATCTCAAATTGCCACTTGAAACGACGGTCATTAAAATAATGTCATGAAAACTGAAACACCGGAGAATATTCATGCAAAAAACACGTGCGGAATGATAAAAAACCTGTTTTAATTCACCTAGTGGTGTAATGATGCCTTTCTCATGTATAATATTGTGGTATTCTATTCAAAAATTTTGTCTTCGATTTTTGAAAGAAACCAAGAGATTGTTTGTGCATTAACTAGTATAACATACAGAATAAAACAGTGCTTTGCGTAGGTCATCCTTAAGAAAACGAAGTGGGTTCACTATTATATGCACTTCCGGCACTGGAACCCGAGAACCGGTATAATCAAAGTCGGTTCGTACGGCCACCAACTAACATGACATACAAACTCTACTAGTACGCACTCTAAATTACGATTTAAATGTTTGTCGCATCCGAAAATATGCAATAATTTTTGGTAGGACCATAAGACCTTTCAATTGACCCTAAGATTGGGAATAACGGTTTAGAGTCCAGTTTATAACATTTTTTACGGTTTTTTTTTCCGCCAGTTAAAGTGACGGTGTACAATATTGAACACACTTTACCCTATAACTCCGAAACCGTAAGTCGTTTTTACCGTTTTTACAAAACGACCACATTTTCAGTTTTTTCGCTTGCCTTGGACATACTGCCCCCGAATCAGTGGTATGGTAAGAGACATTTTGCCTCACAACAACGATACATTATGCCTCTTGAATTGTCCGTAAAGAAATGGCAGATAAAATGCTTATTTAGTCGAAGCAAAACCTTACATCGAAAAGCTGCCTAGTGATATTTTTAGATTTTTCATATTTTCCAGTAAACGACAACTACCAAACTTGCATAGCAGAAAGATCCTACGAAAAGATAGTGTAAGTGATATAACTTTTGTTTAGAAAAGTCTCGAATGCTTAAAAAAGGAAGGGTGGCGTTTTGGCCATCAGGGGCGCTGTACAATACTGTACCCTATCAAACCGCGTATAACGTTCGACTACGTCGTTGATGGTGTCGTCCTGCAAAGAACTCATTAGTTTAGCGATCTGGGCGTGATGCTTGATCAAATGATCACGTTAAATTTACAATCAGGATTTATTACGAAAATATCGAAAAAATTCTTGGATTCTTATTGTTTGAAAGCTCTCCACTGCAAACTCGTTCAATTCATAGTGAAGGATAAGAAGAATCAATCTTTTGGCATCCAAATCAATTGACAGCTTGAGGATAGAAAATGTACGGCGTAAGTTTGTCAAATATGCATTGCGGAACCTACCATGGCGCGACCCGATAAATCTACCACCCAGGGCCGGTGAAACATGTAAAACTCAGGTGGGTAATTTTTCATACCAGGGGAAACGACCCACTATTATAAATTACACTAAAACCGCAATTTACGCTAACTTAATTTACGCGAATTTAATTTACGCGATTTTTTTCACGCGTGTTATTTTGAACAACGCGATTGTTTATTTAATTTACGCGATGATCACGAAAAAAAAGGTTTTTGTATAATGAAGAAAATTTCAAATTATTGTGAAATGTACAATAATGAATTGTTTAATTTCAAATAATCTAAATAAGAGCGCTGTGAAACAGTGTAGTCCCTAAGGACAATACTCCAAGTAGTTCTTGGATCTTGGACATCAGGCGCTAAAGCATCGGACGTAGTAGGATTGTTCATTTTACTTATACTGATATCAATTGAAATTTGAAAAACCGTTTTTTACACGAAAGATTTGAAATAACGTGATGCTTCATTTAATTCACGCGAAATTTAATTTACACACCCCCGGCTCTGCGCGTAAATTAAGGTTCCAGTGTATTCCTTTATTCTAACGGAAATTATATTTATCCCGTAAAAGTGCAAGATCGTTTTTTTATATTTTGTTTCTATAAAACATTGCATGTAACGTTGGACTACCCAGCTAGTTTCAAAATTAATGCCAACATTTGTTTTCAATACAAAGGTAGCAGTGTTTTGTGATCGGTTTTAACTTATTCGTGTCTGCGAAATTTCGAAATTATTTCTTTGAGAATTTTGGTTCCAGATCATCCAGCATTTTCTTGAATACAAAGAAACAACCTATCTTCGGTCAAAATGTGGCGCGAGTCGAACGGCGTATAAATCAAATCCATGAACAGTCCAGCCGCTGATGTACATAACGCATTGATCAATAAGCCCCGGGACTGACCCAGAGATGACGTTTGTGATGTCGAACTAATCTCATTTTTCGAAAGTACCAACTTTCAGAGAACATGTGTCAAAATTTCACATCAATAACATCACAAACACTGAATGTAAGTGACGTAACATACAAGCGATGTTACAAATTCATTTATGAAAAATGGGAATAACGAAATCCGTGTATAGCTTTTTAAAGGGAAAAATCAGCGCAAGCTAAGCACTAGCTTGACAAGTATTTCCCTCACTCGGATACATTAAAAATAAAGGTTTGTGGAGTTCTGATTTCGAGCGTGGCCAAATGAAACAGTCAAACGGAAAAAATAAGCAAATTTTAATAATCGTAATGTACGAACGCAAAATCAAAATGTGTTAGATTAGATGTTCTGAGCTTGTTAGCACATGAACTGGAAGTTCTTCTACGGTCTTATACGAAAATCTAGGCATCTTTTCCAAATGGGTGTCGCATTCACAATGCGTTTGTATGAAACAGTGGACGAAACATGGATCTACTATTTTTATCCGGAGTCATACCAGCATGCATACTAGGAAAGCCACCCGAAAACGTAACAGGTAGCTGAACAATCATGGCGTCTGGTTTTTAGATGCTTGAGGTATAATTAAAATCGACTACCTGGAGCTAGAAAGTACTTCAAAAGTGATTAGTAAATTGATTTATTGATGCGTTTGATGTGTGAAATAGTAAAATACGGCCTCATAAAATGAACAAAAATAACACCGTTAACCAGGACAATGCATCGTGACATAAGTCAATGAAAATATTAAACGAATTGGGCTGCAATCTGTTTCCTCACACACCTTATCCACAATAACCTAGCCCCCGGTGACTGCTTGTCCTTTGCTGATCAGAAAAAGACACGAAAGGGAAAAATATTTGAGTCGAACGAGACAGTCATCACTACAACTGAAGTCTATGTTCATGTCATTGACAAATAATTCAATAAGGATGGAGTCTATTCGATACAGAATCTTGTTTTGTATGAGTAATTTTATTAAATGCGAACGCACTCATTGGAACTCAGAAATCTTATGAAAACCGTGTACAGACGAAATTGTTTTATTTGCTAAAGGAAACCATGACAATGATTTTTGTTCCTAACTGAAGTTTCAATCACCAATTATTTGAAATATGCGTAGAAATATTTTCAAGAAGTTTGTGTAATTATATTGAAAATCAGTTCAAAATGATTAAGATATTAATGTTCAAAACCTGTTTGAACGGTATTATTTTCTGTATTTTGAATTTGCACAATGGCGAAGAAAACATAAACGTAGTCCTACGTCAGAAGATTTTGAGTGACTTTATTTATGTGAAAATATAGAAGCTGAGACGAGACAAGTATCTTAAGTAATTTTTCGGCAGTTTATATTTGGTCTGGCAATGTGATTACACTATTCACAGTTAAATGACTGCAACAGTCAAGTTTGACTGCCGACAGTCAATACTTTGACAGTTGTTATGTTTGACTGTGACAGATTTTTTGAGCATGTCTGTATTGTGATTACATTGATCAGACAAATCAAACTTAAATATAGTGAGTGGGCTGTTTATTGCAGTTTTTCTGCACAAAGTGATCACATTGGAAGAACGTTTGTGGGGCAGAGAACTTTTCACGGAATATTGCATTATGTTAAAATATCGATCTGGTTTCACAAACGGAAGTTCGTTGTGTTGTGTTTGGAAGCAATTAAAGAAGGAATATAAATGTGATCCGGTTTGTTTTACCTTTTTTATAAATATCAAAAATAGGTATAGAAATCGCTCAAACTCTAAAAAAATTTCCGAGGCCCGGAGACGCATGGTGGATTGGTTATTATTTCAGACAATTTCAAATACTGATCTTTTCCACAGTTTTTAAAAATATGAAATCGAAGCTCTTCGATGTATCTAAAAATCATTTACTAACCAAATATGAAGTGAGCGTGTTTTTGTTAAAATGAACCGTTTATTTTGAATGAGAAAAAAATAGTCGAAATAGTGGCCATCTTTCTGGCAATTAGTGGATACCTCGAGAATCAGACATCCCATTTTCGACCTCGTCGTAGGAATTGAAATGGTGCACAGTCAATGCGTGGCTTTCGATAAAAACAAATGGTAGTCATTTAATTTAAATTCATATTTGTTTTTTTTTCCTTTTTCCATCTCTGTACGATTAACATTTCAAGTGATTCTATAATAAAATATTTCATCTTTGTTACAGTACTTTGATTGTTCTGTTTCTTATTTCCTATCTGTATTTTGGTGTTCACTGATTTAGTGTCATTTGATACAAATAGTATTCGAAATAAATGAATACGACGGTGAGGGAGAAGCTTCCAGTCAAGTGCTTCAATTGTATCCTTCCTGAACTTTGAAACTGATTTTGATTTGACTCTGCAGTATTTTTCTTCAAATGCAAGCATGATTCTAATGCTTTCCCCAAATCATCTCTTTCGACAATTTTTAAATGATGAAAATATACGATGTTGTTTGTTCTATGACCATGATGTATATTTGATATGTTTAGCAGATGTCATAACAACATGAAAATTGAGATTATTTCACATCATATGTTGATTATCTACACGTTTGTGTCTTAACGCTCACATCATACGGGTCTATCTTCTATTACTAAAAAATCCAGAGTGGCACCGAGATCGAAAGCGTGAAAAAATATGTTTCGCAATTGTTAAGTATTTTTCACGCAACAAATGCATTTTCAATAAATTGTAAATGGAGTCGTAGATTCAAAAATCAAATGCAATGAAAATCCATAGAATCATCCTACCTCCGTAAATATGACAATTAAAGCGTTGAAATTTTGGGGAGGTTGTCTCCAGTCCAAGCTATTTCAAATATGGTATAACGGTATGAATTCGCTTTGGGGCAGAGTTCAGATTTTGACAGATCCGCTTTGTAATCAATTCAATTATCGAACTAATGAACGAACGATAAGCTATTGGAAATTCGGTAAATATTTACAAAATCTAGAACAAAATTTCAAATAAGTACATTTTCTGTTACCGCTCAGCATTTTTATATTTGGAGTAGTTAATACTTTGCTCATTAATTCATTATTTAATTTTTCATAATTATTTCATCTAAGTACAAAGCAAAACGTTCCAGTACTATGCTTCTGGAGATCCATTGCACGTTATCGTGAAGGAGGAGCTCGGAAAATTCAGTAGTAATTTCTATTAGGAATTCTACGAAAAATGCGCTTCATTATTTCGACCGGAAATGACGACATTGACAACGCGGTTCGGTGAGAAGTTAGTACACGTGGTTAAGAGATGGAATTGGGGTCCAATACTCGTTAATCGATTTCGATCGATTTTAAGTACTTTTTTGTAAAATAAACAATATTTGTGTATAGAACTTAAGAGCCACAGCATCATAGATAAAGAGCCTTGGGCTATTCCCGGCTTCCTGTTTCTGAAATATACTCAAAAATGGAACTCACTCACATTTCGTAGAGGTCGCTTGACCGATATTCACAAATTTAGGTTAAAATAAAAGGCCAAAACTCCTGAGCTTCTGAACTTTGCGCTGATGCATGTGTTTAAAATTTCATTTTTGCCATTTCTAAAATTATAAGTATTTAAAATTTAAACCGTCGTTTAAAATACGATGGCCGAATCATATAAAATCTTATAAAATTGACTAAAATCAATACAGTCTGTAAGTCATGTTAACAGATGGTCATTCGAACCGACTTCATTTACACCGGTTGCAGAAGCACCTGCAATAGCAAAACTGTTTCATTTTGTTGGTTGTTGGTTGTGCTCATTGATTTTTTTTGTTTTCTTTCAAGAAACAATAAACATTGTTTTGAAGAATACCACATATATGAGAATGTGAGAATATGAGTAATACGAGAAAGCCATCAATACACCACTAGGTGGATTAAAACAGGTTTTTTATTACTATCTGGTTTCTACACATTAGAAAATAATTGATCACGAAACCAACCCTCTTGGGGAAAACCACGTGTACTCACTTCTCACACTGGTGCTGGAACGTTTTGCTTTGTGTTTGGATGAAATAAACAAGTTTTTGGTTGTCATAGAATCTGTGGCAGACAACTTCTGCACAACAGTTTCAGAAACAGTCAAATTTGTCTGTACAGTCATCAACTGTTTGTCTGTCGACTATGATCACACTGTGATTACATTGTCACAGATAATCTGCACACTTTGACTGCACACAGATGGACAGTCAAACCGATTTTGACTGCTTGCAGACAACTGCGAACCGATTACACTATGATACAGTCAAACTGCACAAGTTTGTGCAGATAAACTGGCTAATGTAATCGTACCTTTAGTACCTTAGCTATCAATTTTTACCGAAGGAGTCGAGCTTAAACATCTACTGGAAAAATTTCGATAAACCCCTTCTACCATTTTCTATTAGATTCGTGAAAGCTACCAGAAATTGTTACTTTCTTCTTGCTACTGCATTCTTCTTTTGCCGGTTCGGATAGTAAAGTGTAAAAGACCTTTATCGGTACTTTCCGGTATATCGGAGACACTCAAGTCTTATTCTCACATCTACATTGATGAGATGCTTAAGCTCGGCTCCTCTGCTGGAAGGAGGAAGTTAAGTTACTGAAAGGTTTCTGCTTGCTCAAATGATCCTTGTCAGGTCTCATAAATATATTGTTAAATAAAAAAAGTCTCATCTTTCTGCGGTATATCTTCACATCTTTGCTCTATCTTCAGAACTAGCATTCTATAATTTTAATTTTATTTATTATTCCGAATTACAATAAAAATATTCTTATTGTTATGAATAATACTAATGTTACCGTTGTTTTTCGCTCGAAATTTCAGGTGGGTAATTACCCACCTTTGGAATTTTCGAGTGGGTAGTACTACCCACCGTACCCACCTCTTTCACCGGCCCTGCTACCACCATATATTGATGGCTGCTAGATGCTAAATGTGGAGACTCTTCAACGACGTTATTGTATACAACAGACTGCATTTGTCGCAAAACTCTTGAATGATGAAGTTGACAGCTGTTAACTATTGTCATTATTGAGCATCCGAGTGCCATTCAGATTTTTGCGTCAGGGTTCATCTCTTGTATCTCGGACTACCTTTGGATATCATGAACCGTTTACATCACTGATTCGAACTTTTACATCTGGATGTCGAGGATGGCACACGGATATAAAATAGAATGACCCTTTAATATAAGACTATGTTTCATGTGGACTTTAGTCAGATGGAATTATGTAACAATAAAATAAAATAAAAGTATGGAAAATCAAGTTTTTTTATATAAATTACATATCCTCTTTGTGAAAGATATGATGACAAATTATTTTTGACTAAATTTGCATTTTTGTATAAGTTGAATGACCAAAATGTCACATTTTCTCGTTTCTTTTTATTCTTATAACCTCCATGATACCATCCATAAGATTCACAAAGAAATTATGACATACGAAAATATATGCCAGTGTACCAATTTGTTCCACCAATTTTTTAACATTTTTTTTGGGTAGCTGTGATAAAAAATGAGTACAAATACTTCGCTAATTCCATTATATTCATGTTAGCAACGAAAATATGCACTGCACCACTGTCAAAATACACTTAGGGTTATGTACCCCTCAATGGTTTTTGACTTAGACATCTGGTGAGTTACACGACCTAAATGGGAAACATAATCGCTGAACATAGTAACAAGCAAACTCCACGCGAAGTTATCATGTTTTTCCCCTTTCGAGATGACTTTGGTCACGACCTCCACTTTTTGTTGTCTATGAAGCTACGTATAGCTGTAACCATTTCATACAGATAAGAGTTTCAAATTATAAATAGTACTTTTTTCGTTTTCCAGTATATTGTTGAATTGTGCACTTCATTCATGGGAACGGACTTGATCGACTTTTGCTCAGTGACGAGTCGAAACAATGCGCTGATAATGAATAATCAATCCGCTGGTTACACTTTGGTTTAACTCTTAGAGAAGCTTCCGATCATGCATTCATCGCGATTCAAGTGCCTTTTTTTACGGACGTATGCGCTCATTCACTTTATCCCACTGTAACTGGAATGGAAGCTTACTTTTGAACTTGTTGCATTCCACAAGACTAGCAGAACGAGTTCAAGTTCCAAGAGAGACTGATATTGCAGACCGAAGAGCAACTTTCGTCCGCGTTCCCTTTAAGGCCGATTCGGCAATCCTCTTTCGACGAAAAGCAACAACATTTTCCTTGGAGCAGCAAACTGAGTTGAAAGATGGGATTTCTTGGTGAATGCTTCGTATTCGTTTAGTAGAAATAATCTGTAAGTATTCAAAGATTAGATAGGACTCTGGACCGTTTACTAATGAACAGATGATAGAAGACACTTAGGTCCAATTGTAAATCAATAGTAGGACCAAATTTAATTGATTACGTTTTCGCTTCTGTAAAGTAATTTGACATAGTTATCGCATCACATCTCCTACTAGCACGGCACTAATTGGAGACGTAAACTGAAACCATTGAATTGTAAGTACCGGTGAAACTTTATAAACCCATTAAGTTTTCCGGTTCGTGTTAAGCAAAAGTGGCAAGTGCCACAATTACGTTGCTACGCTAAATAAATTTTACTGGCTACTGACGTCTACCTTTTCTAGTTGGTTCCAACTGTTAATGAAGAAATATACCAAAGCCCCAAAAACACAAACGAATGAAGTTCCAAAGCAACGCTGGACTTATCCCAGCCAGTGCAGGTACTTCTGGACGCCTGGAATGCCTCTGTTCAGCGGAACGACGTGACTGTCGGGAATGGCGCTAAGAGTTCAATGCGCTCAAATCTCTTCTGTGAACAACTAAATCTCGACTCACGAAGGAACCAGCAGAAACGACCTGTATGAGAAGCAACTTCTTGCATATATGATATGCTGGCTGGACTGCTTTACTTGTGAAAGGCGGGTCTCTCAAAAGAATTTTTATGGAAAACACATTGATGCACGTTTATAGTGTTTTATATGCCTGGAAACACCTTAATGGTAATAAATTTCGACAGAGCATTCTGTACTATATTTTGGAACATATAATTTGGTTGTATGTTGTTATGTGTGATACAAGGTGTTGACGGTTTTGATGATTAGCTGATAACGCGATGCTCATTTTCTTATCTTTTATTATTCAAGAACTGGTGTAACTGTTTCTGAATAACTATTTGTTTTCACCTACTTCATGAGCCTTTTGACTTTGTATAGACCGCCAAATTCTCGCTACTAAGCATGTATTTGTTTAATTAATCAAATCACTATTGTGATTTGTTAATGATTTAAAACTATAGCAACATCTTTAATTTTGATGTATGCGTTGGAACTTCACAATAACCGACTAGACATCATTATTTGTGATACTTTGTGAATATTTTTGGCCGTTTCGTTTTACAAATTTTCTTAATGGTAATGATATTTTACCCGGAGAACTGATCGATCGATATATTACAGTTATTACAGTTTGTTTTTATTCAACTATCATTACATTATCATTTTATCATAAACGGACAGTTAAAAAAGTTGATTTTATTTCATACTGTCAATCCTCAAAAGATCCTATGAAACATTTTATGAGAAATCACGATAGTGTTGTTGAGTCTGTTATCTCACGTTAATCTTACTGTTTGTCTGTTGCATACCAGTATATCTCTGATTTCAAAAGAGGCAGCTGTTTGGTTTTTGAACTTGATTCACATCTTGAGCGTAATTTTCAAACGACCATAGGCTTGTAAAAATCGGCTTAGTTTCATTCGCGAAAATCGAGCGGAGAGCGTTCTGTCGGTTCAGTCACATATCATTCTGGAGCAAGACACTTTGCAAGCGTATGAGTAATGTCAACAATGTGTGCCTATTTCCTGTGCCTTTTTCCTGCTTTTATTCAATAAATCTTCCATATGGTTGAAAAATAAACAAGCTCATTCAGCTTAGAATTGCAATTCAAGAAAAGCGAAAATCTTAGTTCAAAACTCTTCCGTTTTTCTGAAAACTGCTCGAGGAAAATTAATGCCAGTTTCCGCTTACTTCCACTAACACATTTGATTAGCAACGAACACATTACTATATGGATTTTCTCTTGCAGAAATTATTGCAAAACAAAACCTTTTTTAATCCACCTAGTGGTGTAATGATGCCTATCTCATATTACTTATGTTTTCAAAAACATCATTAGAAGATTCTGTCAAGATTTTTTTTCCAAACTTGAATAAAATCAAAAACTTTCTTTGGTAAAAACTACCATCACCTTTTCGATTTGTAAACAGCTATGTCAAGTTATTATAGATTTAAATGTGGAAACCCTGCACGCTATTCAAAATTGAACAAAGCTAGGCGGGTGCGTTTTCTTCTTCTCCCGTACCAGCACGTACCAATGCGTACCGATTTTGCATAGTTTTGTTTGACAGTTTGAAAGTTTTGATACTTATTGCCCTATAATTTCGTAACCGGAAGTCGGATCTGGATAAAATTGCACAGTAGTAAGACACTGAGAGTTTTAATTTGAATCATGATTTGTAAAAATCGGTTAACCGTTGCTGAGAAATCGAAGTGAGTTCCGGTTTTGGAGATTTTCTTCACTATTATCGCTGCGTTTGGAACCAGAAACCAGGCACTAGTAGCCCCAAAGTAGTTATATAGCCACCAACTAACAAGATCTGCCAACTAGATGAATTTACCAGTAAATTTTATGAATATGTGCACCAGGGTGGGACAAAAAATTGATATCAGCTCCACAAAACTTTTCGTGTTCCTTTTGGGTCCCATAAGCATCATGCAAAATTTTAGCCCGATCGGAGAAACTATATTTTCGCGCCCACGATTTAAAGTTTGTATGGGATTTAGTATGGAGAAATTCATTTTTAACAAAAAAATAGGCTGGAGATCAACCTATGAACTCTAAAAATCAGTCCATGTGTTATTTTCGTAGAAAATTTATCTAGGAAGCAAACTTTAGAAGACAGCAAAACAATACGACATTTGTAGAAAAAGTTATTAAAGGAAAACCGACTCAAGGTCCGAACAATGGATCACTCCTTTATATATATAGCACCACTGCTGCTAGTGGTGGTAATATGATTGTGCTTTCTTTTATTATGCTATAACGGTTGATTTTAGTTGTTTGATGTCTTCACAAAAGTTTCTCAGCTGAGTATGAGGATTATTTTTAAGTGACAAGTCATGTTCCAAAACTCACTGTAAAGACACAAAAAAGTCTAACTTTTCAATTTGAAGAAATAGGTTTTTGAAATCTTCTACAATATTTTAGATAAACTCAAATCCAAAAACTTTACGGAATGTATAAACTCTCTATCTCATATAGTTTAGAAGATATAGATGGTACTATTTTATGCAAACAAAAACACAATTTACATGACTTTTTGTGTCTTTACTGTAAGATTTGGAACATGGTTTGTCACTTAAAAATAATCTTTATACCCTGCTGAGTAACTATCGTGAAGACATCAAACAAAACGGATCAACCGTTATAGCACATTAAAGGGAAGGCACATTATGTTACTTTCACTAGCAACAGTGATGCTAGATATAATAAGGAGTGAGCCATTGTTCGGATCTTGAGTCGGTTTTTCTTTAATAACTTTTTCTACAAATGTCGGATTGTTTTGCGGTCTTCTAAAGTTTTCTTCCCCGTTAAATTTCCTACTAAAATATTATATGCGCAGATTTTTAATGTTCATAAATTGTTCTAAGGCATATCTAAGGAAATAATGATACCTTCAAATATACAAACATACAAACAATTTACATAGATATCATTCACACATTCAAAACTTTTTACATCTTTTTTCCCCAAAATAAGTCTAATTTTTATTCAAGTAATCAGAAAAGATTAGTGTTTGACCTAATTAAAAAAACCACTATGTTTGCCAGTAAATTGTTTTGATGCAAGTTGCTATATAAATTTCATATATTTAAAAGTGATTCAATGACCATCAACTTTTAACGTCACATTCGTTGACGTATTTTCCACAATTACGAACCATTGGAAGAGCAATTTTTTCATATCAACACCTTTTCAAATGTATCGGAATTTCAACTAGTACCCTCATTCATTTCAGCTCCAACATTTATCTCATACACTGAAAGAATTAGTTAGAGTGAGGTGTGCTGAGTTGTAAAAGCTCAAAGAGTTGTATGATGATTGGTGACTTTGCTTCGAATATTCGTGTCGCTGTAATGACAGTTTTACTCATTTATGGAACTATTTTTTTTCTGTGATATTGCTTCTTAGAGCCGATCCTATCGCCTTGGATTTTATCATGATCCGTTAATTGGAAGTCGAGCAATTCGCAAAATAACGTTATCACTCTCCTATGAGATGACAATTGGTACAATAACCCTACGAGTAAGCAGTTGATATAAAGTCAAATCTTTCTCACGCCTTAGAAAAAGTGAATGTATGCTGGCTGTAGCAAAATGTAATGATCCCTTGCATATGATTATGGTCAAATAAAAAATGCATATGAATCTTGTCAATTAGCGGGAAGCAGTATGTTTAACACCTCAGCCTGAATGCAGCCTATAGGGAAAGTGTCCAAACTGCTTTGAATATCTCCACGACCACTTTTTGGCGTTTGCTTTTCTCAGCAGTAATTTCAGCGAGTTAAAGAAGTGAGAAAAGAATGAGCGGAACAAACGCAATGCAAGAAAAATGAGAAAAAAATAAAACATCAAAAACACGCCGATTCAAACCTGAAACTGCACACATCGTCCGAATGGTAATTAATTAAGCGCAAAATTGCTTTCCCCCGCTCGGCCGTTTTTATTTCTTGTTTCAGCATTTTTGTCACATTTTCTACAAATCTGCTGAAGTGTTTGGATACTTTCTGATAACCGTTTGTAATTCGTTGTGTTATGTTCATTAACAAAATGAGACAATAAACCGGCTTCCTACTATTGATGGTAGAATTTAAAACCCTTATTTTGTGACTTTGTGCATTCATTTTCAGCAGATGCGGCTATGCTCACGTCGCAAATAATACCTGATTTAGGATTCCTGGGTTGACTTCTCATTACTTGCAGCGGCATCCAAAAACATGAATACCTCTATCTAATTCTACACATTTATTTTGGTAATGAAAACCAATAACTTCAATTAATACAAGAGGTAACTTCGAAAGGTTAGTCGAGCTTCAATCTCAAACAAGATTCATGATAGTATATTTTAACCATATATCACCGGAAATCAACACTTCAAGACATTCATGCATGCAAAGTGCGATCACCTACGCTCAATGGAAGTCCCAAAAATATTTTCCTGTAAGTTCTGGAATATTGACTCCGAGAAAATGTTTTACACGGACGGATCACGAATTGAAGAGGCTACAGAGTTTGGTGCGTTCAACAATAGGGTTTCGGCTTTTTTAGGCTTCAAGAACTTGCATCTGCTTATATAGCAGAGCTAGCAGCTGCTCAACTTGATTGTAATCGTCACATTATCTCCAAACCATTATTTCCTCTTCACAGATAGTCTAAGAGTAATTGAAGCTATGCGCTCAAATATTGCTGGCCAAAATTACCCGTTTTTCTTGGACAAAATAAGACAGTATCTGAACGATATATTGAATAATAATTATCAAAGCACTCATTCCCAGTTCCTGCTCATTGCTCCATTCCATAAATTGTGTGAACTTTGCATCTTCAAATTAAACTGTTACACGGAGATGGCGTTTCAATTTGAACTAGTTTAAGCACTGATGAGCCGAAAGCGAAACGCGAAGAAATCGATTCGCATCAGGCGCGTAGCCAGAGAAAATTTTCGGGGGGGGGGGGGTTTTAGAACATGGTGATAAATCAACAATGTACAATTTATATCACAATGTTTCCCATGGGTTATAATTTTTTGTTTCGGGGGGGGTTTGAACCCCTAAAACCCCCCCTGTGTACGCGCCTGATTCGCATACTAATATTTTTACAGTAATTTTCTTTACAGTTTGTAATTGCATCAAACTAATACTCTTATACAATGTTGTCAGATTGTAATAAAAGTTTTTGAAAGATTGAAAATTTCAAAACGAGTGAAGTGCTCGAAAAAAAGAGCAACACGAAACAAACAAATAACTGCTAACGTGAACATTTTTATTCTTTCTATTAGAAGTTAAAAGTTCTCGATATAACTTACTATAGTATTCTTTATTTTTCGTCACAACACTGCCGAAGTATTGAGTTCAAAAACTCCACTGACGTTTTGTGGTAGGTATTCCCGACTAAGGACGGCGCAATACAACCCATAATTACTTCCTATTGGCCAACATGGCGAAAGATACTCTTCCTTATACTTTTCATGTTATTGGATTGAGATCGGGCGATTCTGTGTGGTACCTCGTTACACGGAAGTTACTTTTTTCTTTCAACTTAACTTTCGCTCGTGCATTGGAATATTTCCAAGGCTTGTCCTTCTCAGCATAAGACAACTTAACATTCTGTAGTAGACCTATACAAATAACCACATCTACGATGCTCTGTAAATCCTGTTATCGTTACTATTAGGTTGCAAATTTATTATTCAATGATAATCAATAAAATTCGATAGGTAAGATTGCTATTTCCTCAGGTCTACACTTGAAGAAAAAATTATGTGATATCATGAGAGTTTGTTTCATCGCTCATATGATATGCATGGGTTCTTATGATACTTAGTGCTTTCGGGTATAAAGTAGTTTCTTAGAATCCTTCTATTTATTCTTAATATCAAACGCATTGCTGTTTAACTGTGCTATAGTTTGGTTATGTCTTTTCGATCGGGAAGACTGGTTGGATCACTTATCTGCTTGAAACATATTTGCAAAGAAGAAAGAGCAACAACAAACAAATTCTTCCGAATTCCAACTTCACAATCGTTAAGGTAATATGGTCAAAGCCCATAAAAGCGAAGAGAAAAAGTCGATGGCGACACCGGCGGTGGCATGTAACGAGAAGAAGGTGTAGGTAATGATGAACAAAATAAATTCAGTAAAGCGGATTAGGTAGTATTCGAAGAGGTAAAGAGGAGCAAGTCCAAAAAGAGCCACCATACCTCAAAGTCTCGGACAAGAGAACCAGAAAAATGTTGAACTCAACAAAAGAAAGGAGTGAAAAGGTATAGCGCCTTCCAGCGTCGATCGTCGCACATTCCTTTCTCGAAAAATTCCCAGGCATTCCTTAAGCATAGTGTCTTCCATGAGGTGGCTTCACCGCCCCACAGCCTCCGAGTATGCTAAAAAAGAGATGAAGATAAAAGTTGAAAGGAAAAAACCGGGCAACATTTCATTCGTTATATGAACAACGTGCTTTTTCTTCTGTAGAGACCGAACCGTGAAAATGGTAAAAGCACAGCATGATGGGGTAAGGGGACGAAGAAAATTTACAAGTTAAAAATCAAAAAACCCACCGCGACGCAGCCAAACCGTAGACATATTTGAAAAGGGTTAAGCAGCATTCGGGTGGCTCGTTCGACTGGTGATCCGCGTCTCATGCGATCCTCATCTGATGATATATCATATTTTTCAGGCGCTTTAGCACACCCGCTTTTACTCAGGTTTCGGGTCAGTTATTCCTTCATTCCATGCAACTGCAATTGGAACGACACACACTGATACAGTGATAGGGGCATTTTGCTGGACACAATAAGCTGCATAACTTATGAATAGTGAATAGAATAGAAAATGTAGCATTTAGTTAAGAGTTAAGATTGAATAATTCTCGGAGAAAATATTCATAGTTAATTCTTTGTATGTCATGAAAATGTACGATTTCTTCTAAGGAATAGTCATGTTTTTTTTTGCTCGTTGGGTCCCCAAAAATCGTTTCAATAGTTTTTTTTCCCAGATGGAAATAGATGTTTTATAGTTCAATAAATATTCCAATTCTTTATCAATTATCATTACCACCACTTGCAATGGAAACCATTCTATCACATTTTGATTTAGTGTGTTCTTTCTTCTTAGTGCAGTCATATTTATTTTGTATTAAATCAACAACTGTTATAATGCGCAAGAATGAACGATGATCATGAGAAGGAAAGAAAAAGACAAATCTAATTGTCATTTCCATTCGTCCTGATATCATACTCGTTACATGTTATCACTGTTCTCTCTGATGTTGTGTATTGCGGTAAATCGGAATTCAATGCGTCAAAGACTAACTTTAAATTAAAGTATTGGAATTAGGTGAATTAAGTACAAATTAAAATACAATGCATTCTGAAGGAAAAAACAGTACACACACACCAAAAAAAATTGAATTTTACAGGTGACTTAATCCCTCAAACGATGTAATTCATAAAGACTTAATTTGTCAAAAGACGGAAAATCTCATTTGTAATGACTTAATGTTAGATGAGCTTGAATTTTACTGGTTTCGACTGTAACTTGCGTTCTGCTAGCAGGTGCGACTGTATGAATTTAAATGCACCTTTTACCAGCCTAGCAGATGCATGCTTCTGTGGCTCGGTCGATTAACAGACGTACTTACGATCCAATGATTCTCGGTTCCAGTCGCGACGGTTGCTCTCAGTATTCTTTTTTTTTATTCCAATGAATTTCATGTATGGAGCTTCAGACACAATATTAAATGTTCTTCCACGTAAATTTGCGTGAGCTGCGACGCTCCATTTATGTGCATCTAATAAGATGTAAAATCACAGGGTTTTTTTAAGTGTGCAGTATTGGGGTCGAAAATACAGTACAAATACGACCGTTATACATAAACCAAGTAATTAATCACAATTGCAGTAGCAAACTGGTCATTGCAACATAATTTACTGCTAGTGAAGTGCCGAACCTTGACGCAACAACAATATCTAAAGTTTGATAAAAATTTCTACGATTATTATCTGGAAGTTGTAAACTTGACATGAAAATAACACCATTATTTTTTGCCATCTATTTTAGATAGGACGACAATAAACTTAAACAGAAGCCGTTCAGATGCGATGAGCAGCTACTTTTTAATATTGTCAAATTACAAATGTAAAGATTCATAATCAGTTTTGTGTACCCGTACGGTTTCTATAGTATTTGATGTTTTTATCCGGAATTCAATTTCATCCGGATCCGGATTCCATCACAGAAAAAAATAATTAATTTTACAGGTAACAGAATTCTACAAACGATACAATTCGCAACTACTTAAATTTTCAAATGACGCAATATTTCACTCGCACAGAATTTTACATGCTCCAAGTGTAATTTGCCCTCGGCCACCAAGTGCCACTGTATGGATTTATATTTATCAATTATTCAATGAACAGATATGAGCTCTGCAGTCTAGTCGAGTAACCGATGTGCTTGTGATCTAATGTTCCTCGGTTCAAGTCGCGCTGCTGCTATCGATCTTTTGTTTTTTATTTCATTCGAATTCAAGACATGTAATTTTCAAATCATACAATTTTACATGTTCTTGAATATAAATTTGTATGAAATACGATGCTCCATTTATGTGCATTTTATAAGATGTAAAATCACAAGATTTTTTCGAACTGTGCAGTTTCGGTTTGCCCAGCGGCATTTCCTTACTTACCTTACCTAACAGCTATAGGTCTGGGGTGTCCTTCGCTGTATCAAGCATACGTCTCCACATAACTCGGTCCAAGGCTGCTCGTCGCCAGCCACTCAAGGCACGGATGCTTCTGAGATCACCCTCCACTTGATCGATCCACCTTGCTTGCTGCGCTCCTCTTCTTCTTTTTGTACCAGTCGGATTAGATTCAAGAACCATTTTCACTGGGCTGTCGTCCGACATCCTTATGACATGCCCAGCCCATCGTAGACGTCCGATTTTAGCTGTCCGTACGATAGGTGGTTCTCCTAGCAGCTGTTGCAATTCGTGATTCATACGCCGTCTCCACGTTCCGTCTTCCATCTGCACTCCGCCATAGATGGTCCTCAGTACCTTTCTTTCGAAAACACTGAGGGCGCGTTGGTCCTCTGCCAACACAGTCCAGGTCTCGTGGCCATAGAGAACAACCGGTCTAATTAGCGTTTTGTAGATGGTCCATTTCGTGCGGTGGCGTACTTTTCTCGATCGGAGGGTTTTTCTGAGTCCAAAGTACGCACGATTCCCTGCCAAAATATGTCTATGAATTTCTCTGCTGATGTCATTATCGGCGGTCACCAGTGAGCCCAAATACACGAACTCGTCAACCACCTCGATATCGTCACCGTCTATCAATATTCGTGGTGGGAGGCGTAGTGTTTCTTCTCTAGAGCCTCTTCCTCTCATGTATTTTGTTTTCGACGCATTTATGACCAGTCCGATACGCCTAGTTTCAGCTTTCAGTCCGATGTACGTTTCCGTCATCTTCTCAAGGTTACGTGTCACAATATCAATATCGTCAGCGAAGCCAAAAAGTTGTACGGACTTTCGGAAGATCGTGCCTCTCGTGTCGATCCTCGCTCTTCGAATCACACCTTCCTGGGCAATATTGAACAAGATACAAGAAAGTCCATCACCTTGACGTAGCCCTCTCCGACATTCGAAGGTACTCGAGAGCGTCCCAGATACTCGGACGTAGCACATCACTCTATCCATCGTTGCTTTGACCAATCGCGTCAGTTTATCCGGGAAACCGTATTCGTGCATGATCTACCATAGCTGTTCTCGATCGATTGTGTCGTATGCCGCTTTGAAGTCAATGAATAGGTGATGCGTGGGTACGTTGTATTCACGACACTTCTGGAGTACTTGTCATATCGCGAATATGTGATCCGTAGTGGCGCGGGCTCCAGTAAATCCCGCTTGGTACGGCCCTACGAATTCCTTAGCTATTGGTGATAGACGACGGCAAAGGATTTGGGAGAGTACCTTGTGGGCGGCGTTCAGCAACGTGATTGCGCGGTAATTGCAACAGTCTAGCTTATCGCCCTTTTTGTAGACGGGACATACCACTCCATCCATCCATTCCTGCGGTAGAATCTCCTCCTCCCAAATCCTAGAAATCATCCAGTGCAGCGCTCTAGCCAGTGCCTCTCCTCCATGTTTGTGGCGTGTAGCCTCTACGTGAGCGGTTCACCTTTTCATAGAACTTCCGTGTGTCATTTGCGCGGTACAGCTGTTCCATCGCTTCGCGATCTTGGTCTCCCTGGTGGCGCTTTTTCCTCCGGAAAACAGTGTTCTGTCTGTTCCGTGCCTGTCTGTATCGTTCCTCGTTCGCCCTCGTGCGGTGTTGCAGCATCCTCGCCCTTGCTGCATTCTTCTCTTCGACCAACTGCTGACATTCGCCGTCAAACCAGTCATTTAATCGATTCGATAACCTCGTATCTAGAACGGTTGTAGCAGTGCTAGTCACGGCGGACCTTATGTTCCTCCAGCCGTCTTCAAGAGTCGCCGCGCCAAGCTGCTCTTCTGTTGGTAGCACTAACTCCAGTTGTTGCGCGTATTCCTCTGCAGTACGAATGCTACGTAGCTGCTCGAGATTCAGTTCCGGCGTTCTTGTGCGACGAGTATTGTGCACCGTCGATAGTTTTGAGCGCATACAAACCGCGACAAGGTAGCAGTCAGAATCAATGTTGGCACTGCGGTATGTGCGGACATTGATGACGTCGGAGAAGAATCGCCCGTCGATGAGAACGTGGTCGATTTGATTTTCCGTATGTTGATCAAGTGATCTCCAGGTGGCTTTGTGGATATCTTTGCGGGAGAAGAAGGTGCTTCGAACTACCATTCCTCAGGAGGCTGCAAAGTTTACGCATCGTTGACCGTTATCGTTTGTTACCGAGTGCAGGCTCTCCAGCCCGATCACGGGCCTGTACATTGCCTCCCGGCCTACCTGAGCATTCATGTCGCCGATGGCGAGTTTTATATCCCGCCGTGGACAGCTGTCGTAGGTTCGTTCCAGCTGCGCGTAGAATGCTTCCTTCTCGTCATCGGGTCTCGTCTCATGTGGACAGTGCACGTTGATGATGCTGTAATTGAAGAAACGGCCCTTGATCTTCAATACGCACATTCTATCACTGATTGGCTGCCACCTAATCACGCGCTGGCGCATCTTGCCCAACACTACGAATCCCGTTCCTAGAACGTTGGTTGTGTCACAGCTCTGGCATTTCCTTAGCGATGATAAAGTTCCTTAGCGATGATAGAGTGCCGGCGGAGGATGAAAGAAACATAGAGAAGTGAATGTTGTGGAAAACGAAGTGGAAAATGGGGTATGGGAACAAAGTGACTAAAAACGACAAAGATCTAATCTAATCTAATCTAATTAGAAGGGGGAGCGAACAAGTTAGTGACAGCAAAAACTACAAGGATCAGCCCCATGGGGTTGTTCGAGCCATTGATGTGGAACAAGCCAATCAAAATTTCTAATGATCTACAATCAAACAGTTCAATCAATCGTCACACTTTTGAACCCGCAATTGCACGAGAGTCTGCTTAGATTGATCTTGATTAGAAACCAACACCGAACATCGTTTGTCTTGATTTGTATTTGTTTTATAGCAGACAAAATTAGCAGACACCAATATCCCAAATGTATGCAATTATATCTTTGTACATACTTGCGATACGGATTTCGATATTTAAGCTTCTCTTCGCCAAGCTTGGGTTCAAGTTTTGTATGCAAGCAATTATTTTTATTGCGTTAAGTTTTTCTACCATTCTGCGATTTCGGTTGAAGCGATAAACTTTTTCTAATTATTAATCGAGTTCATCTTATAAAAATTAGAAATTAATCTTAAGCACTCAAAATTTACCCTGGGGTAGTTGCAAATTTTTCAAGCGAAAACGACATAGAATGGAATTTCATCCGAACTCGCATGACACAAGATCAGAGCATAGCAATTAAAGCTTCAAATCGTTTTATGGCACTTTTTGTCTTGCTATCTAGCAACAACCTACATCTAGCATGCTAGGCGTAGGACTGGAACGAAAGCTATAATTGCGCTTCTATTTATAGATTCGCGTGCTTCCAACTGCTTCGCTTTTGCATCGATTGACCAATCAGAGCGATGCTTTCTCTTTGATATATCGCTTACTCCTGAGCAATTCCAGAAATGCTTAGCAGATCATCAGACTCGACCTTCTCCGATTTGGATGAAACATTGCAAATGGCTTCAGTATGCAAACCATAAGTTTTGAACCGATGGAGAGGTCAATCCGACTCACGACTGATTTTTAAAAAGGGCATTTATTTTTGCATATCACAAAAACTACCTTTTTCAAATCGTTGTAACTCGGAAACCGTTAATTGTACAAAAATGGCGTTCAGGAAGAAGTTGTAGGGAATCCTAAACTAAATAAAAATAATACACTAAAAAAAATTAGATTTGTTTTCTCAATAATTACAAAATAATCCGAAAAAGTTAAATAAACATAAAGCATGGTTTTAATTTTTATTTGATAATTTTTATTTGAAAGATGTTATTAAAACCTATAGATTGATAGCTATCCCATCCGTGCCTTTTAAAAAATGAAAAAATTACAGCTAAAACAATTTTCAGATAGTGATTCGAAACCCTGATTTTTTTAATTAAATTTTTTGGTTTATTTTGAAGTCCTTGATTCTTCCTGGACGTCATTGTTGTACGATTAACGGTTTCCGAATTACAACGAGTCTCGTAAACTGGTTTAGTTGTAACTTCTTCATTTTTCAAAAGGCACGGATTGGATAGCCATCAATCTGTAGGTTTTAATCGGATTTACCTTTCAATCAGTTCAAAACTTATGGTTTGCTATACTGAAGCCATGTACAAAGTTTCATCCAATGCTCTCAACAGAAATTCAAATGGCATTTGCTCGTAAGGAACAAATGGCGTCAGTTTTCCTAGACATCAAGGGGGCTTTTGACTCAGTTTCTATAAATATCCTGTCTGAGAAGTTGCATCAGCATGGTCTTTCACCAATTTTGAATAACTTTTTGTACAATCTATTCCGTCCGAGAAATACATGTATTTCGCGCATGGTGATTTGTCGACAATACGATTCAGTTACATGGGTCTTCCTCAGGGCTCATGCTTAAGCCCCCTTTTATACAATTTTTACGTAAACGACATCGATAAATGTATCAACACATCTTGCACGCTGAGACAACTTGCCGACGACAGCGTTGTGTCCATTATAGGACCCAAAGCTGGCGATCTGCAAGGGCCGTTACAAGATACTCTTGCCAACTTATCCACATGGGCTCTTCAAATGGGTATCGAGTTCTCTACGGAGAAAACTGAGCTGGTTGTATTTTCAAGGAAGCGAGAACCAGCACAACTACAGCTTCAACTAGGGGGTGGAAACATAGCTCAGGTCTTCACATTCAAATATCTCGGGGTCTGGTTCGACTCCAAAGGCACCTGGGGATGTCACATTAGGTATCTGAAACAAAAATGCCAGCAGAGAATCAATTTTCTTCGTACAATAACCGGAACTTGGTGGGGTGCCCACCCAGGAGACCTGATCAGGTTGTACCAAACAACGATATTGTCCGTTATGGAATATGGATGCTTCTGCTTCCGGTCCGCCGCGAACACCCATTTCATTAAGCTGGAAAGAATTCAGTATCGTTGTTTGCGTATTGCCTTGGGTTGCATGCAATCAACTCATACGATGAGTCTTGAAGTGTTGGCGGGCGTCTTACCGTTGAAAAACCGGTTCTGGGATCTCTCATATCGTTTGCTCATTCGATGCGACATTTTGAATCCTCTGGTGATTGAAAACTTCGAAAGGTTAGTTGAGCTTAATTCTCAAACCCGTTTTATGTCCTTGTATTTTGATTACATGGCTCAGAATATTAATCCTTCTTCGTTTGCTTCCAACCGTGCTCATTTCTTGGATACTTCTGATTCTACTGTGTTTTTCGACACATCCATGAGAGAAGAGATTCGTGGAATTCCGGAACACGTACGCCCTCGAGTGGCCCCTAATATATTTTATAATAAATTTGGAACAGTCAACTGTGAAAAGGTGTTTTACACTGATGGATCAAACATCGACAGGTCCACAGGCTTCGGCATCTTCAATCAAAACATCACCGCTTCTTACAAACTCAGTGATCCGGCTTCAGTTTACGTCGCAGAATTAGCTGCTATTCAGTACACCCTCGAGATCATTGAAACATTGCCCAAAGACCATTACTTCATTGTCACGGACAGTCTAAGCTCAATAGAAGCTCTCCGGGCAATGAAGCCAGGAAAGTATCCCCCATATTTCCTGGGGAAAATACGGGAACACTTGCGAACTTTATCTGAACGGTCTTATTCAATATCGTTAGTCTGGGTCCCTTCGCATTGTTCCATTCCGGGCAATGAAAAGGCAGACTCATTGGCTAAGGTGGGCGCACTACAAGGTGACATTTATGAAAGACCAATCTGCTTCAATGAATTTTTCAGTATTTCTCGTCAGAAAACTCTCGAAAGTTGGCAAACTTCATGGACGAATGACGAACTGGGACGATGGCTACACTCCATTATCCCTAAGGTATCGACGAAACCTTGGTTCAAGGGGATGAACGTGAGTCGTGATTTCATTCGCGTTATGTCACGACTCATGTCAAATCACTATACATTCAACGCACATCTCCGGCGTATCGGGATCGTGGAGAACGGGCTCTGCACCTGTGGCGACGGTTATCAGGACATCGAGCATGTCGTGTGGTCGTGCGTAGAGTATCGCGACGCCAGATCGGAGCTATTGGAATCCCTCAGGGCCCGAGGTAGACCGACTGAGGTTCCGGTTCGGGATGTGTTGGCGAGTCGGGATAGTTCATATATGCTTCTGATATACCAGTTCCTCAAACACATTAATATACAAGTGTAATCTGTTACATCTTGCTTAGAAAGTTCCTCCTATTTATCGACGTTATTTCAACTGTGGCTAAGAATTATTTTCACCTGCAGGTTCGACACTAACTTCCGCCGATTATCCCGATTCCTCATCTGTCCACCATCTTCATCGGAACTAACAAGATCTTTTTGCTGTCACTAACCTTTTCGCTTCCCCCCTCCCCGTCTCTTCTCCATCTCGATGTCAACTAATTAGATCTCTGTCGTTCTTAGTCATTTCGTTCCCATATCCCCATTTTACTTCGTTTTCCGCAATATTTACTTCTCTATATTTTTTCGTTATATTTACATCACCATCATCGCCCACGGAAGGTCGCTCTAGTCATGCGGGCCACCCGCCGGGTATTCGTAGCCTGGGGGTGTTTCCCGCGGACCCACACGGACCGAGGGATGCGGCCAACGTCATCTGGAAGACTCATGACATATTCCATCCACCGGCCGGTGCCGATCGCCAGCTGAAGGTTGGATCAGCCAAAGTCGACCACTGCGACCCCAATACAACATTATTCAATCATACTATCCTAGTTTTAAGTTAGTCGTTAATAAAATTAGAAAAAGTCCTTGGCACCTTAGAGCTAAAGCAGTGTGCCTTAAAAATAATTATATTATTGAATAATAAAAAAGTTTCATCCAAATCGGAGAAGGTGGATTCTGATTTTGTCACTTTTTCATCTACTCATTCCTGGAATTGCTCTCCTTCAAAACCGTCGTCTGTGGCAGGGAAATCCGGTATACCGGACACTGCTCGCTACTAACCAAAATTTAAATCATTTATATTTGATAATACGTGGCTTGATACATTCAAATCGAAGCTGAGAAATATTTCCAATAAAATGATGAAAAATATTAATAATTGATACAAAATAGACTGAGCTGTAAGTGTATAAAACCTGACCATATTTCTACTTGTATTTTTCCTTGAATTTCTGATTTGCACCCCTATATAGAAAATAAAGATGTGTTCCACATCAAAAGATCTTGTTAGTTCCATTAAAAATAGTGGACAGATTGGGGATCGGTAGGATCGGGCGGATGTTAGTGACCTGTAAGTGAAGATTATTTTTAGTCACAGTTGAAACATCGTCGAGGAATATGAGAAACTTTCTGAGCGAAGTATAACAGATTACACTTGTATATTAATGTATTTAGGGGATGGGTACTTTTGAAAAATTATTTTATTCTTTATATTTTCTTATAGTAAAATATTTCAAGAATATTCTGTGAAATTTTCAAGCCTATTGAAACAAAACTCTGGAAGTTATGGGGCTTTATCTATGCTTTTCTCATTCTGCGAAGAAGCAAGAGCTCGGCACACATGCCCAAGATTTTTACTTCCATTGACTTAAAAAGTTTACATAACATTCTTGAAATGTTTTATTACAACAAAATACAAAACCGACCTGGCGTCGCGATACTCTACGCACGACCACACGACATGCTCGATGCCCTGATAACCGTCGCCACAGTTGCAGTGACCGCTCTCCGCGAGCTCAACATGCCGGAGATGTGCGTTGATTGTGAAGTGGTTTGAAATCAGCCGAAACATAACACGAATGAAATCGGGACTCACTTCCATCCCAAGGTTTCGTCGATATCCTAGGAATAATGGAATGTAGCCATTGTTGCTCCATGAAATTTCGAGAGTTTTCTGACGAGAGATGTTGAAAAATGCGCCCACCTTAGCTAACAAGATTGCCTTTTCATTACTCGGAATGGATGGGACCCAGACTAATGCTTTTCTGGCTCCATTGACCAGAGAGCTTCTATTGTACTTAGACTCTCCGTGACAATAAAGTAATGGTCTTTGGACAAGGTTCCAATGATCTCAAGAGTGTACTGAATAGCAGCTAATTCTGCGACGTAAACTGAAGCCGGATCACTGAGTTTGAACGAAGCGGTGATGTTCTGATTGAAGATGTCGGAGTCGGTGGATTAATGTTTGATCCGTCAGTGTAACACATCTTTCCAGAGTTGACTATTCTAAATTTGTTATTAAAAATATTAGGGGCCGGTTTGTCATTGAGCCAAGATGATTCACATATGTAATTCTTTCAATTGATTTTACCGCCAAAACAGTAGTGAACCGGAACAGGATTATGAGTCGCATGAAAGTAATGATCAAAAATTTCTTTGGCATAAAAATCTTTTCATTGGTCTCATCAATGAAATGCTGTTTCATCGGTATAACAGAAAGTCTATCCTGCATCTGATTGCCACTAGCGACGATTAAAGATTTTTGATCAATCCTAAGTTCAAGAAATCGTAAATTTATTCAAGTGAAACATCGACGGCACAAGTTAAATCAATACGGTATAAAAGCCATGTTGTGGGATCTACCTAACCCAGGATGGCAGTTCAATGCGTAGACTCGAGCCCCGTCCTGGAAAGATTCTTTGTGTCAATAGGATCGTAGCAACAGTAATTCCAAGGTTCTGTACGCTTTAAATCGGCTGCAAGTGATCTACCTTGAGCTGCTGAAATATGATCAAACTGTCACCGTTCGCTACCAGTAGCAAAAGAACAGCTTGACCTGAGCACTACATATATCCGATTAGAACAACAGAAATAAGTGACTTTGATACACAATAAAGTGCCATCGCTGAGAAGTTTCAAGAATCAAGAAATCAAGAAATTGTACAATATCTTTTCAGCATCAAAATTTGTTATTATATCTTATTTAGTTATTGATGAGGTATTTAAATTTCATGAAGAGCAATCGATCAAGTAGTTCTGTTTTCAAATAAAATACATATCAATAAGCTGCATCAGAATCATATGAAATGCTTATGATATTCTTCTATTCTGAATTCTAGAATATCAAATAACTGAAAAATTCGTCTTCCATGAATAATTTATTCGTGATTTGATATTACAATGACAGAATTTCATATTTTGTCGTTATTTTCGATGGCAAAAACCGTGTAGAAAGCGAAGTTTTTCAAAAAAAAATTATTACGGATCACTTGCAGTTAATGAACTCTATTTACAACAAAACCGGAAATTGATTGCGAGTACACCTGGAACAGCGATTCGATAAAAGTTAATGAAAAAATACATCCACGCTTTTTCAAATTGATTACTGATGATAACTCTATGCTGTATTTATGATCACGGAGAACATGATCAGTCTCTTTCATTGTCACCCTAAATCTTTTCAGGGTATCCAAAATTCAATTAAGTTGTTTTCGAATATTAGCATAGACAAATAAGCGTACATGAAACACAAATACACTGCTGCATAAATATTCAAAGCAAATGTTAGCACTGATTTTGACAATAGTTGGATCAACAGTTCGAACGACATTAGTCTGTTTAATAAATGGTTAAAAGCAACTATGGTAATCCTAATCGTATATTATTATTTATACTGGCAACTATAAATCTGTTTGAGTCATTGAAATTCAATTTTTTTATAACTTCTATATTACAAATCAAAAAAAAAAAGAAAATCAGAACGCTGCGTTGCAACCGAAATAGTATTCAAAGTCCAACTGATAACGTTGTCTTTGACAGGAAGTATGGGCGAGTTCTGGATTTCCTGTGAAAGTTGTATTCTAATATCAAGCCTAAGCGAAGCGGATGTTGACGGCAACCGCAATGTGTTCCCATGAGGTGTTCGTCAAGAACATGATAACCCTACCAATCGATGTACCACGCAAAGTCGAAATTAGAATCGGAACTGCCACAAGACAGGAAGCCGACAAAGAACAGTTTCATAGCCAAGAGATAATTATATTTAAGCTGCGGAAATCTCTTGGCACCGTTCCAACGCTTGCAGTTTTACAATTATTATTCAATTTGCCTCCGCTCCGTTTTATTTTTTCATTCATCCCGTCTCGGCACACAAACGACAAACGAGGCGTAGCTGTGGCATGGTCGCTAGTAGGTATACTGATGTTTATAATCTAGTCATTGAATAGCTGAAGCTGATTTTCATCACACGAGCACACGAAAGGCCTAGAGAACTAGTCACTGCTTCCCACTCTGTTTCGTTCCGTGGCCCCAACAGACTATCAAATAATTATGATTGACGGTTTTACTCCTCCGGTGCGGATCTTGATCTCAGTATGGACTGTCGCCAATGGAGGCGATGACCAACTTTGTACATCATTGCGGTCAACGAGTTGCTGGTGAGTGGCCAACAAGAGCGACCGGTCTTTCTTATAGCCGCCATGCTTCCCGATCGTATGCATAATTTACCCATCACTAGTACATGCCAGTTCTGTATGACAAAAAACCCACAGCACAAAACTTTCTATCCAACAGAATTGAACGAAGACAAAAACTTACTTCCTCTTTAGTGGTGTGCTTTTTTTTTACTTGTTCAAACTAAGCAAGGTTTATTGCTCCCATATGTCCCAAAAATAAAAGTGTATTAGAAAACAGCCAACGGTTTCATCACCCTTAGTTTCGCAGTCTGGCAACCAGCCGACCAGAGGCCAGAGGAAATTCAAATCGAATGAAAAAAATGTTCGTAAAAATAAATAACAAAAACCGTGCGTCTACAAGTCGCTGTCGCCATCGCAGTACTTGGGCGACGAGAGAATATTTACACAGACGCACACTCCTCCGCTACGCGGTTCAGAGAGTTTAAATATAACCGAATTTTTGCGTAGTTATATGCGTAAATCTCGAATACTGATCGGCACCCCGGTTCCACAGCCTACGAGAAGTTGTCTAATGGTTAGCCAGCTTTGAATGTTGTACTAAGAAATATTATCGAGTCACGATCTTAGTAGTAGTAGTAGTAGTAGTAGGAATATGAATATATACAGATTCAGTAATATAATAAAATTACGGAAATCTAATATTAAGCCTAATATTTTTATAGTTCTATTCCCAAAAACAATTATTCTAAATTTGTGAATCAATAAAATTATATTATTGGAAACATATATAGGACGATCCGAAGGCGAAGTGAAATCGAAACGAAATATGTACTTAATATTCAAACCAAAAACCAAATGCTCGTATATAGAACAGTTTTAGCAATAGTGCATTATTTTACTGATAACTTCGCCTACAACCAACAACCAACATCATACATAGAAAGAAAAGATGAAACTTACACGACATGTAAACCAATAGTGTAATGAAATAGACATCAGTTGAAACGAAAATCTGATTTAAAACCATGATAGATGTAAAATTACATTAAAATTCATTTAGTTTTTCATTGAACAAGTCTGTATATTTACAAACCGCTTCGTTTTGTTATGTAAATTTCCATTCAATTGCCTGCTCCAAATATGTGCATGAAAAAAAATGTAAAATCACAAAATATTTTTATCTGTGTACACTCTTAGAAAAAGTAAAACGTAAATTCAAGCATGCAGTAATTTCTTATGTGATGAATAAATATTACATCTATTATCGTGTAAAATTGAATATTGTGTCTGTTTTGAAGTCAAGTTCAAGCTAAGTTTGCAGCAAAATTGATGAAACACACACTTAAAAAAACCTTGTGATTTTACATCCTATAAGATGCACATAAGTGGAGACTTGCATTTCACGTAAATTTACGTTTAAGAATATGTGCTATACATGAAATTCATTCAAATTTTTAAAAAATTGAAACACTGAGCTGTGACTTGAATCGAGAATCATTCAATCACAAAGAACAAATTAAGTCTTAATGAATTGGATTTGACAAATTAGGTCTTAATGAATTGCGTCGTCTGGGGATTGGGTCACCTATAATATCCAATTTTGTTTTTTGTGCAGGATTCATTTTCAGATGCTTTAAATTGAATATTTAAATTAATTACGACACTCTTGGAAAAAATGAAATTTACGCTTGACGTAAATTTAAATAAGCCGTAATTCCATCCGTGATGACACAATATTACATCGATTAACATGTAAACATAAATGTTGCGTCTGTTTCGATGTAAGCTTCAGATAAATTAACTGTTAAGTTAATGATATGACTTATCTATACATGTTTTGTATTGTGAATTTAAGTGAATCGCGACACTCTTTTTATGTGCATCCTTATAGATGTAACTTTTTCTATGTGTGCGCAACTTTTATGTATATCTATAGAGACATAAATTCACAAAATTTCTTCGTAGCTCGCAATAATTTGGAAATTCGAATTGATTTATTTTATGTTTTAAATCAATGGACAATCAATAGACCAGAGATAACTAATTTCACAAAACTAATAGTTTTAATACACGATCCTACTG
Source organism: Malaya genurostris (assembly GCF_030247185.1). NCBI lineage: Eukaryota > Metazoa > Arthropoda > Insecta > Diptera > Culicidae > Malaya > Malaya genurostris. Next base: position 121,365,910 of record NC_080571.1, on the reverse strand, counting down.
TTGAAGTGCCAACCTAGAAGTATTCTTAGTGTCAAGGATCGAACCTCTTGCCATACGCGAAGAATCGTCTTCGAAGGTGTAGCAGAAGGCCAAATTCCCGAAGATCCTCCATAAACTCCAGTAGCGTACAATTGGGCGAAGGGTAATCACACGCAACTTTAAGCGCACATATCTTTTGTTTTTTATTTATTTGGTGCAGAACATTACCTTGGTTTTTTATCCACACGGGTTCGACCTTCTTTGAACAACTTGTACCAATCAATAAAACTTGCTCGCGACATACGATTTTCGCCGAAGGCCTTTTGCAACATTCTGAACGTCTCGGCACCACTTTGACTAGACACCAAATTTAATGGAATTTCTTTGTTGAATAATTCCACTCATTGCCAAAATCGCCAATTGCACTTTTAATACTTCAGAAAGACAGACGTTTACTAAACACTAATTAATATTTTGATGTGCCACTTGGCCCGGGTTGGCGGTTCAATGCATAGGACACTGATCTTACAAGCCAGTTGTCGTATGTTCGAGCCCCGATCAGGAAGGATTCTTAGTGTCAGTAGGATCCATAGTACTAGCCATGCAATAATTCTGTACACTCTGAATCGGCTACGAAGTCTGTTGAAACAGAAAGGCCAAATTCCACAAAAGGAATGTAATGCCAAGACTTTTGCTTTGCCTGGCACAGATGTCACTGACAGTCATTTTTTTATAAAGTTTTGTTTTTATTCAGGCCAATTCGCGTACAAGCTTTACGTGGCCGAATGAGCCATGTTTTTGTTAGATTTTTCTTATATCATTTATTTTACCCCGGCTTTAACCATTTTGGTCGTTCACCGGGGAGTTTTTTATTTTTATTATATAAAATAATTTTTTTACCGTTGGATCTCGTTGTCACCCTTTTTCTAGGGGGAGAAGAGCTTCCATTTTTATCTTGCTATGATTGAGGGGCACTTTGACCGTGGCTCGTCTCGTCCTCCATTCCCGCATCGGTGGTATCGTTGTTGGTTTTTTCTTCGTTTTCCTTGTAATTGGCAGTCTTGAATTCGTTCGATACCCGGAAAAAAATTCCGCCATACTTCCTTTTCGATGAAAAGAACTTCACCGTACTGCGACATGTTTTCCCGAACATACCCATCGCTGGTCTGTGGGGGAAGGTCATGCACGCGTACTTCTATGGCATTGTCCACGAAGTACACAGGGATTTTATATTTAACATTATCATGATCAACACTGTGCACCCCGTTATTAACCGAAGCAAATGCCATTGCATCTCTTTCACGTTTGAACATAATGTACACACAGTTAGATGCCTTGTTGAGTTGAATCTCATTTACATCATTAAGGTGAAATGTAGCGGAATGCGAAAATCGCGTTTTTGATCAATTATTCAAAAATTAGACTGATTTTCGAAAAACCAAAAACACTTAAGTTTTCGAAATCAAATTTATCATTACTAAGTATTCTTAGAATTTTGAAATTTTGCTTTGGCGAGCCGTAATTGGTTTTTGAAATGTATAAACGGTCATTGTTCCGTTCCACAGGGATGATTTTAGAACTGAAAAGTAGTGTTTGTAGCAGAATTTCACAAAGAATCTAAAAATGCAACTCAAAATTATAAAATATTAGCTAAAACAACCGAAATTTGAAAAAGTTTACATAAACTTTTCCGCATTTTTTTTATTGCTTGCGCGCTGCTGTTTCGTATTGAGGTGGTGTGAGAAATGCACGGTGGTGCCATTATATCGTGGCATTATATCGTGAGCAAAAATTACATATAAAATAATGACGCGAATTTATGCACCATTGGGTTTTGTGTTGAAATAAAAACTATAGGGTGATTTTTTAAGAGCTTGAGAACTTTTTTAAACAATAAAACGCATAAAATTTGCAAAATCTCATCGGTTCTTTATTTTAAACGTTAGATTGGTACATGACATTTACTTTTTGAAGATAATTTCATTTAAATGTTGACCGCGGCTGCGTCTTAGGTGGTCCATTCGGAAAGTCCAATTTTGGGCAACTTTTTCGAGCATTTCGGCCGGAATAGCCCGAATTTCTTCGGAAATGTTGTCTTCCAAAGCTGGAATAGTTACTGGCTTATTTCTGTAAACTTTAGACTTCACGTAGCCCCACAAAAAATAGTCTCCGAAGTTTTCCCTCAAAATGGCCATATAATCGCGAGCTGTGTGGCATGTAGCGCCATCTTGTTGAAACCACATGTCAACCAAGTTCAGTTCTTCCATTTTTGGCAACAAAAAGTTTGTTAGCATCGAACGATAGCGATCGCCATTCACTGTAACGTTGCGTCCAACAGCATCTTTGAAAAAATACGGTCCAATGATTCCACCAGCGTACAAACCACACCAAACAGTGCATTTTTCGGGATGCATGGGCAGTTCTTGAACGGCTTCTGGTTGCTCTTCACTCCAAATGCGGCAATTTTGCTTATTTACGTAGCCATTCAACCAGAAATGAGCCTCATCGCTGAACAAAATTTGTCGATAAAAAAGCGGATTTTCCGAATGGACCACCTAAGACGCAGCCGCGGTCAACATTTAAATGAAATTATCTTCAAAAAGTAAATGTCATGTACCAATCTAACGTTTGAAATAAAGAACCGATGAGATTTTGCAAATTTTATGCGTTTTATTGTTTAAAAAAGTTCTCAAGCTCTTAAAAAATCACCCTTTAGAACCACTAGATATAATGTCACATAATATTATAAGCAAATTCCGACAAAAATCGATGAAATCTTCAATTGAATCGATTCGCTCTCTGTATTAGATAGTAAGTTAGTATATAAGTTCCTTTTCCCCATTACACAATACAAGTAGGTTTAGAATTTTACCTACACAAAAATCTCAGAATTGCGGAAGCAAATGATGTCCTAATGGTAACAACCAAATCATATATATATATATATATATATATATATATATATATATATATATATATATATATATATATATATATATATATATATATATATATATATATATATATATATATATATATATATATATATATATATATATATATATATATATATATATATATATATAATAGGGCTGAAAAGTCACCACTTGGGGCTGAACACCCAATTTAAACCTTAATAATTTAATTTTAATCATATTCCAATAAATAGTTATTAAAAAAATTATATCTCTTCAGAAAGAAAGTTATGATTACATTTTTTTATAAAAGCAGGCCATGAACAATTAGAAATAGAATCAAATTACGCGGTATATATTTGTAAATAGTTTCTTAAAAGCAGCTATATTTTATATTTTATTTTTTTACGTTTTATTGATTCGAACCGCTATGCGGTGTGCACATTCCGGTGAAAATAACTCAGAGAATTTCAGAGCTCTGCTCTAGCAATTTGGTGCGATCCAGTGCTAGAGTTGAAGGAAAATAATCAACGCCCAATCAGCTTAAACTTAAATGTGCATAGCAAAAGTGATAATATTTTCTCATGGAACACAATTTAAAAATCCCTTTAAATTGACTCATGTTTTCACGAGCCTAACAGAACGAGTTTTCAGAGTAGCTAGAAATATGTATATAAAAACTAAAGGATGGAATTAATCTTTCTGCAGCGGTTTTTGCTGCAGGGCGGGCGTCAGAAACACTTCATGGCACTAACTAGGAACTCAGGATCTGCGACAGACGCGCAACCTGAAGTGGAAATTGCTCTACACTCCAACACTTTTGTTTCTGGAATGCTGCTGTGGTTACTATTTCGTAAGATAGCTTGGAGTGCCTTAATTAAGATCAAACAATTTAGTTCCTGCCCTTTTCAGAGCCTTCATATCTAATCAGGCAGAGATTTTATTCAATATCCGTATTTACTATGCGGTTTTTTTTAACTATATTGAATGAAACCCCGTAATTTGTTTGATAACGTCCAAACATTTATTCTGAAGTTGAACTATTTATTAACATTTTTTCAGTGCTAAACAAACTTTCTATTTGTCGAATTTTGGAATGGTTCGTCTGTTAAATGAAATAAATATCGAAATTTCAAACTTTGCCTAAAAGTTTAAACTATTCGCAAAACAGTTCACAGCAGGGGCAGATTGCTTAGTATATGCACTTTTAATTCATAGACAATTTATAAAAATGACAATTTTCTTTTACTTTTTTTTGCCTTTCTCATATAGAAAGGTTATGCAATCACTGTGAAAACCGACTTTTGAACCGAGGCCCGGAGGACCGAGTGTCATATACCATTCGACTCAGTTCGTCGAGTATGCAAAATGTCTGTGTGTGTATGTGTGTGTGTATATGTGTGTATGTGTGTGTATGTGTGTATGTAACGTTTTTTGCACCAACTTTTCTCGGAGATGGCTGAACCGATTTTCACAATTCAAATGGATTAGATTCAAATGGAAGGTCTTGTGGTCCCATACAAAATTCCTGAGTATTATTTGAATCCGACTTCCGGTTCCGGAATTATGGGGTAAAATGTGCAAAAAATAGTGAAAATAAGTGCACTAACTTTTCTCAGAGATGGCTGAACCGATTTTCACAAACTTAGGTTCAAATGAAAAGTTTTGAAGTCCCATAAAAAATTCCTGAATATTATTTGGATCCGACTTCCGGTTCGGGAGTTATGGGGTAAAATGTGCAAAAAAAGAAAATATGTGTTCTAACTTTTCTCATAGATGGCGTGACCGATTTTCACAAACTTAGATTCAAATGAAAGGTCCTGTGATCCCATACGAAATTCCAGAATTTCATGCGGATCCGAATTCCGGATCCGGAAATATAGGGTAAAGTGGGTTAAAAATTGTATACCATCACTGAAAATGTGGAAAAACCTTAAAAAACTCTCTAAATCGACCTCAAATCTTTTCCAATTGATAGTTTTTATCAGTAGACGGTCAAACAAACCGATTTCGGTTATTCTTTCAAGAATCGCAGTGGCATCATTACACCACTAGGTGGATTAAAACAGGTTTTTCTTTTTCCTTGAGAGAAAAGACAATGTGCAGCTAATTTAAATTCAAAATGAAAAAAATATCGCAATCAAAGTAACTTGTAATACACTGGTCATTTCATTTTAATTTTGTTTTATATATCAGAAGTGATCTGCCGAACATTGCCTTCACGGCCTATAGGTTTCGTCTTTTCAGTACTATTCATAACATTCATGAGCAAAGTTAAATACGATTTTATAACTCTTGAAAGTGAAGACGATAGGTTTAGAAGAGCGTAATTCTACATTATTTATAGGCGATATTTACTTTCGACAGGAAAAACACATTTAGTTATGAAAATGTTCACAACTCTTTGTGGGCATCATGCACAATTATTTTTGACATTTCACTTCTGGGTGCACGCTAAACGCAAACTATTGAACATGACTGAACTAATAGCCTTTTCTATCAAGAGATAGTGTTACTGTGATGTCTTTTTCGATTTTTTTATTTATAAAATATTTTTTATTCAGGCCTATTTGCGTACAAGCTTTATGTGGCCGATTGAGCCGATTTTTCAAATAATTTTTTTTTTGAGTTGGATCTCGTTGTCACCCTTTTTCTAGGGGGAGAGGAGCTTCCATTTCTCTCCTGCGAGGATTGAGGGACACATCGTTCGTGGTTCGTCTCGTCATCCATTGCCGCATCGATGGTATTGTTGTCGATTTCCGTCTTCTTTTCGTTGCAAGTTGCTGTAGATGCACCTTGTTGTACTTTGTTTGCAGTTGCTGGTTGGTTGGAGGGTAAGTTGTTAACTGCAGCCGGTGTACTTTGTTCTATAGAGGATACTGATGGTTTCATTGGAGGGGATGGTTCATTGTTGTTGGCGGCTGTCACAGGTGTACTGGGGTTGCTTGGGGTTTGTGTGAAGGAAGCACCGTTGTCCTTTGGTATAGTTGTCTCCTTGTCCAGTTTATCACATGGCTTACCGTAGTGAACAGCTTTTTGGCAATATTGACATGTGGCCATCTGATTGTCATAGGTAACAAGTGATTTGCACGGAATTCTTGTATCTTGACCAAAAATCACATAAGAAGGTATAGGCCTCTTCAAGTGTATGCGTAATAAACGTACGCCATTTAGAATACCGGGGAAAAAATTCTTCCATTTTTCTTTTTCGATAGAGAGAATCTCTCCGTATTGGGACATAGTTTTGTGAATATAAGAATCGGTGACGCTTGAGTGAAGATCATGCATACGCACTTCTATAGCACTATCATCCATATATACTGGAATGTTGTACTTAATGTTCTCGTGTTCCACATAGTTCACATTGTTATTGTCTTTTGCGAATTGAATTGCATCCAACTTTTTATAAAACTGAATGTAGACAACATTATTCGTCTTATTGCATTGAAGTAAATGCACATGTTTAATGTCAAGATGCATTTGCTCCCTAAGCAAACCTTCAAGTTCTCGTATCGAAGGTCGAATTTTGCACTGTCTGAAGTCAACAACAATTGTATTCTTTCGTGTCGGCGGTAGCTTTTGTTCGTTTGGTTCACTCATTTCGAGGTCGTTCTATTGTTCACTACACAATACTGTACTTGGTATCTTCTGTCCCGAACGTAAGCGGTTTTGTTTTATCGACTGACTTGGATGAGATGTAAAACCGAACTGACTTTTTTTTCGATTTGTATTGAATTCATTTAAGTGACCCATATTGATATATAATATATTTGCTGCAAGCGAACCATTGCAAATAGAGTGAACATTTAAACACAAGACGGCAGAGAAAACTTTTCTTTTTGTGTACTATGATGAAAAAGTTTCAACGAGTGCCGAATTCTTCAGTCCTCTTCAAAATGAATATTGACAAGTGAACTATTTGCCTTTACCGAAAATCGCGACAATTATAAGGATACAACTTGTGTACAGCAACTACGTCTTGACGTTAATGTCTAAACAAATTAACCAAATCGTTTGAGTAACCGATTTCGAACACAGTTTAACCGAAATAAATATCAACCAATCCTAATTATCAGTCAACAAATATTTTTTTTAAATTATACTCATTCAAGTAGAATTCGTGTAAATAGATTCGAACCATATTGTTGAAAATATTTTCACCATAGCACATAACGTGAGATACTAACACATTAACTATCGATCTTATTATTACATAATACGAATGACTGAGTCACAGAGAAGTCACAAACATCTGCAACTTCCGGTTAAACATGAGCAACGTCAATACCCATACGCTCTACTCTCTAACGCATTCGTTTTCTAAAACAGACCAGACGCCTGGATGCTAAATTTATCACCTTATAATCGCCCTGATTAGCTCAGTCGCGACGAGAAAATGAATAATTATTCTCCTTATATTTCAACCGGAATTAGCTAGTAATGATTCGTTTCACTATAGACTAAGCGTGTGATTCCGTTCTTCCCGGATTTTAATTGGAAGCAATGTCAGAAACTAGTTTTGTTTGCAGGTATGTTTTCGAACTCCCACTCCCTGGTTGAGGACGCGAATATGCGGTAGGATGGATGATTTAATCGTCTGCTCTCTGAATTGGACAGACTTTCCTCAAAGTTAACAGAAATATTTCATCGCTACGCACGTCTGACATCAACCCGACCAATCTCACTCGTTTACCAAGCAGACCGATTGATGTTTAATTTAATGATAATGTTATGAACTGTTTATAATTTTATCTCGAGTAAGATAAAGTTTTGCTGAATTTGCAGATTCACATTGTTAGTAGTTTGGTAATAAACTCACCTGATTCAAATTAAAATTAAAGTTTGCCAACAGTTTAAGCTTTGAACTTGTTTGCTCGAAATTTCCTAATCACGTCCAAGTCGTTCTCACAAACCAAATTTTGTATATTGTTATCAATTTCTTCATTGGTTCGTTGAAATGTTGCTGAATTTTAAGCTCTACAAAATTCAGTAAAATTTCGCTGAAACTCTGCAATAAAAACCAAGGGTGTAGCCAGCTAACGAGATGATGCCAGACGTCAATCTTATTATTATTACTTATTTATTATTTTGAAAGAATTTGAAACCGTTTTCTAAGACTTATATAACTGAACATTTACATCAATCATCGAATTTACATTTGGATTTTTGATATGGGTGAAAATTTAACGCAATAATAATGCAATTTATCCGTATCTAAATTTGTGAGAATCGGTTCAGCTAATTTCTTTTTCAACATGGGTGTACTTCTTGGTTATTTCTAAGGCTTTCAAAGCTAGATGGGATAAAGTTCGTCTTCATAAACCGGAAGAAAATGTGTACTAAATTACAGTCTAGTAATCGCTTCTAGGCGCCACCATCACCATCCGTAATTACCTGCGTCAGATTAGACACGTGAATAAATTAATCATCTTCTCACTAATACAAGATGTCGAGCTACGTTGGCAAATATTGTTTGTTGTCTAAGTAAGTCTGTAAATCATGATAGAAATCTGTCTTCAGTTTTTCATAAATATCTGTTTATTAATCTTTTATTATTAATTTTTATGTATTACATCAACGTTTTACAGTACAAGTGTTTTGACCCTTTGGCCTTTCATCTTTGTTGTTCGTACGATTCGGTATTAATAATAGGTGTTTTAGTTACTCTTGTTCTACATACTAATGTTTAATCATAATATTTATTTTAATTATTAATAAAATATCTACCTACTTATAACTATCCCTAACCTAATACGTAAAAAATTTGAATTATTTGTATTACAGAGATTGAACACCTCTCTTCAAACTTCGTGCATTATTGTTCGAATTTTTGTTCTAGTATATCCAGGATGGCCATCTCATGTATTTCACTAGTCCTAGTAAGATCTTACTTTAAATGCGCTGAAGTTTGTGCGTTCGTGCACAGTCCCGCCAAACAGGGACTGCGTATTCAATTGCGGGGTAGATGATTTGTTTATAGACAGCCATCTGGTTTTTCAGGCACAGTTTAGATGTTCCACAAATCAGCGGATTCAGAGACCTAATGAGTATGCTGCATTTTTGAACGATTTTGTCAACATGTGACCTTAATATCAGATGTCTGTCAAAGGTGAGTCCTAGATAGATAACTTCGTCGGACCATTGGATGACCTCATCACCGAATCGTATTCGGCATTCGTCTGATGGAATAAGTTTTGGAGATCTTGAATGTGGAAACAAGATGACCTGAGTTTTTGCTGCATTGATCACAATTTTCCAGCTTGTAAAATATTCCGTTAAAGCGTCCAGACCTGTCTGTAGTTTATTCTTCAGAGCATTAATGACACGACCTTTGTAAAGAATGACAGTATCAACAGCAAATTGTGACAGAACACCACCACCCGGAAGAGGTGGGATGTCTGATGTGAAAATGTTGTATAGAATGGGACCTAGGATACTTCCCTGGGGTACACCAGCAGGAATAGTAAATCTTTCTGAAAGTGCATTATTTAGAGAAACCTGGAATGCTCTATCTGAAAGATAATTTTTGATAATATACATGGGAAAATTATACCGATGCAGTTTAAACACCAGGCCATCATGCCACACATTATCGAATGCCTTTTCAATATCCAATATTGTCATGGCAGTCGTTTTGGACACTGATTTGTGTTGCTGGATGATGTTATTAACCCTTGTGAGTTGGTGGATGGTGGATTTTCATTTCCGGAACCCAAACTGTTCTTCCAGTAATATATCCTGTTCATCTGCGAAAGCAAGAATTCGCCTTTGTATATCTGACTTCAGTACTTTAGTACGTATGATATGAATTCTTAAACCTGTTTAGTTAGTGTTATTTTCCCATTAAATTCTCTCGCGAATTTCGTACACATAACCTAATGTCATTTTCGCTTGAGAAAACTGAAACTGACCCTAGGTAGTTTCATCAAACGAACATTTTTCACGAAACTTAGTTGATTTCTCATTAAGGCACAGAGTTTTGAGCAAACCTGATATTACCACCAGGTTCGAAAATGATTCGAATTTCAGTTCAACAACGTTGAAACTAGGTTAGATTAGAGTGGAAACTGGGTTAGGTTTGGCATCAAACGAAAACGATATAAGCGTGTCGTTCGTGCTGATATCTGAATGTTTCCACCCAGTTACCCAAGCAACCAAAAGTTCCACAATCACTGAAAAAAGTCCACTTTCTTGCTACTTAATAGTTCACGCGAAACTTTTGAGAACTTTAAAGCTCAGAAAAAGTTTTCATGTGCACTTTCTCGCTGCATAGAAGCTGCACAATGCATGCTACACGCAGAAAAAAATTTGTAAAAATGAATAAATTTCGTGTAATTTTAACGAATTCTTTGTTGACGTAGTCACAATAACAAATTAAGTTTGATTCAATCAATGTGTTTTTGAAACAACCAACATTTTTTTGGAATAACCATATTTTAGTTTAAAGCATACCAGAGATGGCATTTCACCAGAGTGATACACGCTAGAGTCAGAGAGTAGATCTGGCCTTGCTATGAAAAATTTGCAAGGAAAACCGAACATTTTACGATAAATTGTTTTATTTTGCTGATTTTGCGTGTCCAAGCTTCATCTACGAAAACCATACAGCAGAGTGCTCACCGGCGTGTACACCTCTGTGAAAGTATCTGCATCCACCTCGGAGAATTTATTAGCTAATGCTCTAGCACTTTGGTGCGATTCAGTGGAAGAGGTAAAAGGAAATAAACAAACGCACTCATGATGCGTGCACACTTTACACAACAGTGGTGTATAAATGTGAAAGAGAAGAGCTCTCGTTGAAGTTGTCAGTGCGAGGGGAGAAATTTTGCTTGCTCTTCGTCACACAGAGGAGATAGACATCTCTGAAGCATACAAGGTTGCAAGTGAATTGCCGATTTTGATTTCCCGATTTGCGAGATTTAAATTCCCGGTTTTTGAAATAGGCTCAAATCGCCTCTGTTAATTTTTTGTCGTCGACTTATCTAAATTTACCCTGTACAAAATAGGCAGAACTTTATCGCGTATATCTCTTTATGTACTTAACCCAACAACATAGTGTAGATAGCTCTACAAGCTATCGGAAATATGATCAGCAATTTGTAATTAAAATTATTTAAACAAGGCAACCAAAATTTCTAATGATCGACATTTTCAATTAATCGTCACACTTTTGAATCCGCAAATGCATGAGGGTCTGCTTAGATTGATCTTTATTATGAACCAACACCGAACACGCGAACCCAGAATATAGACTCTATTTGTCGTGATTTGTAATTGTTTTGTAGTCGACGAAATTACATCAATAGCCCAAATGTATGCAATTATATTTTTGTGCATGCTGTGATATGGATATCGATATTTAAGCTTCTCTTCACCGAGCTTGTGTTCAAGTTTTGTATGCAAGCAGTTATTTTTATAGCGTTTTTGTACCATTACTACCATTCTGAGATTTCGGTTGAAACGATAAACTATTTCTCATTATCAATCGAGTTCATCTTATATAAATTAGAAATTAATCTTATGCACTCAAAATTTACCCTTGGGTAGTTGCCAATTTCTCAGGCGAAATGACAAAACATGGGATTTCATCCAATCTAGCAAGGCACAAGATCAGAGCATACCAATTAAATCAGCTTCAAATCGTTTTATGGCACTTTCTGTCTTGCTGTCTAGCAACAACCCAGTGAAATTTGTAGACCCGCATAAGTCCGATCATCGGTCCGATTATCGGACCGATTGAGCACGATATAGGGCCGATCGTAGCGCTTCGATCGGCCCGTCATCGGACAATTCTGCACCATTTGCATCAACCGCGCTGACCTAAAAAAGCTTTATGTTTACATTATGTATCGCTAGAGAAACAGAGCGAGGGAACATCAAACAAGGCATTTTCGAGTCGACGTCTCCCGATAGGGTGTGAAATACATTCTTTTGTTTCGATCATATAGGCTTTGACCTTATGGTCATTCGCCTCTTAGGGCCAGAAAAATTCTGGCCCTATGTTCGGGGTTGAAAATCCAACCCCGATATATCACATCCCCTAAGTATCAGACATCCGCTCTCTGCTTTGGTATTTCTTCACTCTTTTGTTCTACCGATACACTATGTGAGCTTGAAACGCAATCAAAAGCTTTCTTGCACGATGAGTCCGATGTTCGGATTCACTGGGAACCTACCTCTAGCATGCTTCACGTAGAACTGAAACGATAGCTATGATTTTGCTTATATTTATAGCTTCGCGTGCTTCGGTTTTGCATCGATTGACCAATCAGAGCGACACTTTCCCTTTGATATATCGCTTACTCCTTCAAAACCGTCGACTATGGCAGGGAAATCCGGTATGCCGGAGATTTTTTGCAGACAAAATAGGACACAACATTTCAATGATACACAATTAAAAATACATGGCTATGAATATTCAAATCAATACGTAGAAATATTTCCGATCAAATGGTGACATAATATTACCCGCATAGCGTTTTGGCTACCTGGGCAGCCATAGCCACCAAACGGCTACCAATATTGATTCAGTGACGGTTGTCAAATCCAATTTGACAAAACAAAGTCGCCGGTATCTAAGTTGGCCTAGCGTTTTCATCTTCTCACTTTCGCTGAAAATGTCAAAGATTTCAATGTGGAAAAATCCTGGTGGATACGGCTGTATCGTATTCGTAGTTATTTTGTATGGGAAATGGAATTTTCCGTTGATAAAGTCGTCAATGATTGCTAGATCTACGATTGATGTTTGGCGCGCAACGAGTTGCATAAGTGTTTGGTCGTCGAAGAAAAGAATACTAGATCGTAGAAATCTGTTGCGTCGGGTGACCATTCAAGTATGAGTAATTCCTTAAAACGGAAGAATGGTTTGTATGCTTTGTATGTACATGTTAAGTTTATCAATACAAAATTCTGGTTAGTGAGATTTTTTATCCATTACCGAAAGCAAGAATCACATCTGGAAGAGTAAGCGTGAAACCTTATATCCATTATTTCGAAGCCATTATAGAGAGATTCTTTATTGACCCAAAGGATGGGATGACAATCTGTGCATTTGCTCAATTTTTTCTTTCCAGAAGTATTTCACATTTTCAAATTAATTTTTGGTGATATTGCTTTTTTGAGCTAAAGCGAATGTGTGTCGAATTCCTTTGATTGTAGGATAAGTAATCAGAAAAATAATGGAGATAAACGTTAACAACTTAGTCGTTTGACAATTCTGCTGTCCGAAAACATAAATTCGAACAAATGATTTTTGGGAGAGACGAAGTTCGAACTATCCTTATTTTTCAAAATGTTTTTCATACAATAGTATCACTCGATCGAATTAAAGAATGAAAATTTTGACATTCGATCGAAATACAGAATAGGGATGAACAAGTTGTTTCAATACTTTTACTGGGGGGCGGCCCGTTTGACATAAGGTCATTTGGCATAATACCGTTTGGTATAACGCTATTTGGCCTAATGGTTATTTGGCATAACGGTTATTTGGCATAATGGTCTTTTGGCATAATGCCATTTGTCATAATAATAATTGGATGTGTAAATATTCGTAATGCGTTAGCCGCATTAGACCTTTCAAAATTGCAGTAAATTAGAACAATTTCTATTAAGCAGCATGTTCATCTGTTATGCCAAATGACCATTATGCCAAATAACCATTATGCCGAAAAACCATTATGCCAAATAACCATTATGCCAAATGTCGTTATGCCAAACGGTATTATGCCAAACGTGGTAGCCCCCTTTTACTAAACATCTCGCTCAAACGCATTATTCATTCGTAACCGAATGTTCGAAGTGAGCACACGCGTTTTTTTAACAATCGACATCGGTAAGACGAAGGTGCCTATCACAGCAGAGGCTGTAGTATAGGCATTAAATAAAAGTGATAAAAAGTAGCATCCCCGCAAGTGAGTTCTGTCTGTGCACCGGTATCAACAGTAGACGCTATTGTGCTATCATCGGGCAGCAGTTATTTCTATTGTTTGCTACCCGCATCGCAGCAGCCAAATCCTGAGTCAAGGTCACGCTGAAGCACAACGAAGGAGTGAAGGAGCAACTCACCTAACAGCTTACCGTGACATACTGTTAAGTATTTTCTCAAACTTTTTCTTTCAACTTTTACTATTCATATATTTTCTTTTCATTTTATTTCTTTCTTTCTCATTTCAAGTGCGGGAGACTTCTTTACTCCCGCACTTTAAATATGAATATTGATGACAGTGGGGGTGTCTCGGAGGAGGGCGAAGCTGAACGAATGAACGAAGAACATTTAGAGGCTGAGTTTGCTTCCGAGATGCCATCTACCCCTCCTATACCATCTCCCCCTCCGATACCATCTCCCTCTCCGATACCATCTCCCTCTCCGATGCCTCCATCTCCCTCTAAGATATTGCCTGCCCGCCAAAAAGTTTACCAAGACGATGGCTCGGGGGGTCCGTGGGTGGTATACTTCCGGCCCAAATTAAAGTCTCTCAGAGTTTTAAATATTGCTCGGGACCTGGAAAAACATTACTCGGCAATAAAAACAATAGATAAGGTTTCGCCAAACAAGTTACGCGTTGTTGTGTCCGACCTGAAGCAAGCAAACGCGATTGCTACCAGCGAGTTGTTCACGAAGGAGTACCGCGTGTACGTCCCGTCTCATGTGGTGGAGATCGACGGTGTGGTCCGTGACGAAAGTCTGACAATCGAAGATCTGATGAAGGACGGGGTAGGCCGTTTCAAAAACCCCGACCTTCAACCAGTGAAAATTTTGGAGTGCAAGCAATTGCACTCAAAATCGATAGATGGTAAATTTTACCAATCGGACTCATTTCGCGTGACTTTTGCCGGATCTGCACTTCCAAATTATTTGGTAGTGAGTGGAGTTCGTCTACCTGTTCGGCTGTATGTACCGCGGGTAATGCATTGCACAAGCTGCAAACAGTTAGGTCATACGGCAACCTATTGTTGCAACAAACTGCGATGCGGCAAATGCGGAGAGGCCCATGAGGACGATCTCTGCAGAAGAGCAGTGGAAAAGTGTTGCTACTGCGGGGAGAATCCTCATGATCTTTCGGTGTGCCCTACGTACATACAGCGTGCGGAGAAATTGAAGCGATCCGTGAAAGAACGTTCCAAACGTTCTTATGCGGAAATCTTAAAAAGAACCACTCCATCGACCCCTGAGAACCCGTTTGCAATCTTGCCAGTTGAAGAGGATACCTCTGACGACCCAGGCGAAGGACCTTCCTACACACAGGTTGAAGGAAGCAGGAAAAGACAAAATCTGGCTTCTCCCAAGCTTCCTCGTAAAGGCCTCAGACTGTCCTCTTCGTCACAAAAGAACCAAACGGAAACAAAAAGTGCTGACTCAAAACCGAAGCAAACACCTCCTGGGTTCAAAAAACTTAGGGATGATAAGGAGTACCCAGCACTTCCTGGGGCATCAAAAAACCCGAATGACCCCAAAGCACAACCAGAAAATCCAACAAACGCTGGATTATTGAAATTTTCTGATATCGTGGACTGGATATTAACAGCCTTCAATATTACTGATCCTCTGAGAAGCTTCCTAACTGCTCTACTGCCAACAGTAAGGACATTTTTAAAACAGTTGACTGAACAATGGCCCCTCCTTGCAGCGATCGTATCTTTTGATGGATAATTTACCACTGAGAATCGAAGATATGATCATTGTGCTTCAGTGGAATTGCAGAAGTATCATCCCAAAACTTGATTCTTTCAAACACTTAATACATACTCATAATTGCGATGTATTCTCCTTGAGTGAAACTTGGCTTACTTCTAACATCAACCTCGACTTCCATAATTTTAACATAATCCGCCTGGACCGAGAAGACTCTTATGGAGGGGTACTTTTAGGGATTAAAAAGTGCTATTCATTTTATCGTATTAACCTCCCCTCGACACCGGGAATTGAAGTTGTTGCTTGCCAAATTAATATTAAAGGCAAAGATCTATGTATAGCTTCTATCTACATTCCTCCCAGAGTCTCGATAGGGCATCGTCGGCTTGCAGACATCATAGAACTTCTTCCTTCACCGCGGCTGGTTTTAGGGGACTTTAACTCGCATGGTACAGGATGGGGCTGCTTATATGATGATAATCGTTCTTCGTTAATCCAAGATCTGTGTGACAACTTCAATTTGACAATTCTAAACACGGGAGAAATGACACGGAACCCTAGACCGCCAGCACAACCAAGTGCGCTGGATTTATCCCTTTGCTCGACTTCGCTACAGTTAGATTGCAAGTGGAAGGTAATCTGTGATCCTCACGGTAGCGATCACTTGCCGATCATAGTTTCTATCACCAACCGTGGAAGACCATCGGAAACAATCAATGTTTCGTACGATTTCACACGAAACATTGATTGGAAACGTTACGCGAGCTCGATATCTGAGAAACTAGAAACATCACAGGAGCTTCCTCCGGAGGAAGAGTATACATTTTTGGCTGGCTTGATTCTTGACACCGCAATTCAAGCTCAGACGAAACGAGTACCTAGCGCGCAAACTAGTATGCGTTCTCCCAACCCATGGTGGGACAAAGAGTGCTCAGAGCTGAAAACGAAAAAAGCTTCAGCCTTCATCTCGTTTAGAAAGAACGGAACTCCAGATAATTATCGGAAATACGCGGCGTTAGAATTTCAAATGAAAAGTCTTATTAAAGCTAAGAAACGCGGTTACTGGCGAAGGTTTGTTGACGGATTAACGAGAGAAACAGCAATGAGCACTCTTTGGAATACGGCCCGTCGCATGCGCAATCGAAATCACGCGAACGAAAGCGAGGAATATTCTAACCGCTGGATATTTGATTTCGCTAAGAAAGTATGTCCTGATTCTGTTCCGGAACAGAAGATATCCCGCGTCGCGACATTGAATACAAACGAAACACCGTTTTCGATGGTAGAGTTCTCACTTGCGCTCTTGTCGTGTAACAATAGAGCCCCGGGGTTAGACAGAATTAAATTCAACTTGTTGAAAAATCTGCCCGACTCTGCCAAAAGGCGCTTGTTGAATTTATTCAACAAGTTCCTCGAGGGTAATATTGTCCCACACGAATGGAGAGAAGTGAGAGTTATTACTATTCAAAAACCTGGAAAACCAGCCTCCGATCACAATTCGTATCGGCCGATTGCTATGCTTTCCTGTATCCGGAAATTGTTGGAGAAAATGATTCTCTTCCGTCTAGACAATTGGGTCGAAACAAATGGATTGCTTTCAGGTACACAATTTGGGTTCCGCAGGGGCAAAGGAACGAACGATTGTCTAGCGTTGCTCTCAACACAAATTCAAATGGCATTTGCTCGTAAAGAACAAATGGCATCAGTTTTCCTCGACATCAAGGGGGCATTCGATTCAGTTTCCATTAACGTTCTATCTGAGAAGTTGCATCAGCATGGTCTTTCACCAGTTTTGAACAACTTTTTATATAATCTATTGTCCGAGAAACACATGCATTTTGAGCATGGTGATTTGACGACAAAGCGATTCAGTTACATGGGTCTTCCTCAGGGCTCATGCTTAAGCCCCCTTTTATACAACTTTTACGTAAATAACATTGATGAATGTATCAACACATCTTGCACGCTAAGACAACTTGCCGACGACAGTGTTGTGTCTATTATAGGACCCAAAGCTGCCGATCTCCAAGGACCATTGCAAGATACCCTCGACAACTTGTCGACATGGGCTTTTCAAATGGGTATCGAGTTCTCTACGGAGAAAACTGAGCTGGTTGTATTTTCAAGGAAGCGAGAACCTGCGCAATTACAGCTTCAACTAGGGGGTGAAACCATAGCTCAGGTTTTCACATTTAAATATCTCGGGGTCTGGTTCGATTCCAAAGGTACCTGGGGATGTCACATTAGGTATTTGAAACGAAAATGCCTACAGAGAATCAATTTCCTTCGTACAATAACCGGAACTTGGTGGGGCTCTCACCCAGGAGACCTGATCAGGTTGTACAAAACGACGATATTGTCAGTAATGGAATATGGATGTTTCTGTTTCCGCTCCGCTACGAATATTCATTTCATTAAACTGGAAAGAATTCAGTATCGTTGTTTACGTATTGCCTTGGGTTGCATGCAATCAACCCATACGATGAGTCTTGAAGTGCTGGCGGGCGTCTTACCGTTGAAAAACAGGTTCTGGGATCTCTCATATCGACTGCTAATCCGATGCGACATTTTGAATCCGATGGTGATAGAAAACTTTGAAAAGCTCGTCGAGCTTAATTCACAAACCCGTTTTATGTCCTTGTATTTTGACTACATGGCTCAGAATATAAATCCTTCTTCGTTTGTTCCCAATCGTGTTCATTTTGTGGATACTTCTAATTCTACTGTGTTTTTCAACACATCCATGAAAGAGGAAATTCGTGGAATCCCGGATCCTGTACGCCCTCAAGAGATCCCAAAAATTTTTAATAATAAATTTAAAGAAGTCGACTGTAATAAAATGTTTTACACTGACGGATCATATCTAGACGGGTCCACTGGCTTCGGTATATTCAATGTAAATTTCACCGCTTCCTATAAACTCAGTGATCCAGCTTCAGTTTACGTCGCAGAACTAGCTGCAATTCAGTATACCCTTGAGATCATTGACACTCTGCCCACAGATCACTACTTCATTGTATCGGACAGTCTCAGTTCCATTGAGGCTCTCCGTTCAGTGAAGCCTGGAAAGCACTCACCGTATTTCCTGGGGAAAATACGGGAACAATTGAGTGCTTTATCTGCAAAATCATACCAGATTACCTTGGTTTGGGTCCCCTCACATTGTTCCATACGGGGCAATGAGAGGGCGGACTCGTTAGCCAAGGTGGGCGCACTAGAAGGTGATATCTATGAAAGACCAATCTGCTTCAATGAATTTTTCAGTTGCTGTCGTCAGAAAACTCTAGCCAGCTGGCAGAATACATGGAATAGTGGAACTCTGGGACGATGGTTACACTCAATAGTCCCACAGGTATCGACGAAAGCTTGGTTCCGGGGGTTAGACGTGAGCCGAGACTTTATTCGTGTAATGTCAAGGCTCATGTCTAATCATTATATGTTCAGCGCGCATCTTCGTCGTGTGGGGCTCGCTGAGAGTGGTGTCTGCGTTTGCGGTGAGGGTTATCATGACATCGAACATGTTGTTTGGACATGTGTCGAGTATTGTGATGCCAGGTCCCAACTCATAGGTTCCCTTCGGGCCCGAGGTATACCACCCTTCGTACCAGTCCGCGACGTCTTGGCAACTCGAAATCTTCCTTATATGACTCTCATCTATAACTTCTTGAAAACTATCAATGCTCAAATTTAGTGCTCTCCCTATCTCTTTCTCGTCTACAGCTCTACCGCACTCTTCTTTACGTTGCTGGAAGTATGGCCTGTGTAAACGATGCTTCGGAGCATGCACCTGCCTTGAACTGACTGAGTTGCTGGAAGCTACCCAAAAACGTCACATCAACTAGCTACCCAAAAACGTCACATCAGGAAGCTACCCAAAAACGTCAGAACACACCAACGAAGCATCCCAATCCAGAATAATCTCTTCATTGCTACAAGCTGAAAAACATGAAGATTCATCGAACGCAAAATGTGTCTAAAAGATGTATGCCACAAACCAATGATGTATTCAAATTTCAATTCAATACTGTGTAGGTCCCACCCTCCCTATGTCCCCTTACTAACTGGGGAGTATGCCGCCCCGTAATACGGCATCCCTTTCTCTCCCCCTAACAACAAGACAATCGGCCACGTTAAGCTAAAGCAAATGAGCCTAATAAAAAATTTTATTTGGAAAAAAAAAAAAAAAAAAAACGCATTATTGGGTATTGTCTTCTACTTTTCACTTGTTGAAAAAAAAATCATGATGCTAACAACTGTCACCCACTGTTTTGTTGTTTCAAACAACCGGGATTTTCCGAATTTTTGAGACACTTGTTATTTTATGTCTTGTGTTGGTTTTGCAAAGCATCACGTCGCCGTTGCTCGTGGAGCTGAATCATAAATTGGATAAAGGAAAAAGATTTTTATATTTCGTGAAAAGATAAACTAACTAATAAAAACTTTCTACTTTTCACATGTACTTACAAATACCTGCTTATTCCCAGGTATAGGCTTGAGAAGCATTATAAATACACCCAAACCTCCATTTACGTAACTTATATATGTATATATGTATAAATATAAGTTCGCATGTATGCAAATATTTGTATTTCCTAAAACATATAAGTATTGGTGAAGTAAAAGCGATCATTTATATGTATAAATATATACACATATACGCAAACGAGTGAGTGTGTAAGCATACATACATACATATATAAGGCTCGTAAATGGAGGTTTGGGTGTAAAACCGTTTTCGAACTTTTTTTTCAGAAACTGTTCAGTCTCACTCCAACAGCCGCTCAAACCCCAAACATTTCATTATAAATAATTGTCCTTAGTCGTGATGTTTTCTTTTCGGGGTTTGCTTTTCTTTTTTGTATACTGAATTAAAATTAACATTAAAGAACATACCTTTTCCCGAATCTTAGCTTTTGTGATATTTATTTCATATAATAATAAAGAACAATCCTTTCCAAGTTCGATTACTGCCAACTCGACAAATAACAAATTTAGAAGTGCCGAGATTCTGATCAATTATGCATTTTAAAGAGACTATTACCGAGCATTCTGTGCAAATTTCGGCATTTTTGCCGATACTCGGCAATTAAATTTAAGTGTGCATGTGGGTTAAAAACACCCGTCACACCAGCTAACCAAATCATTCTCTCTTATCCAAATCGGTTAGTTGGGTTTAACATTTTCAACATTTTATGCACAGTTCAAATACGAGACTGCAAATTTATATTGTGTATTCTTATGACCCTATAGGCTGTTTTTTTTTTTTTTAGTTTTGTTCGGATCCGACTTCGGGGACTTCAAAATGGAACTTAAATCAATTTGTTAGTAATGGTTCTCAGGATATTCAAAAACTCAATATAAATGAAAGATCGTATGGCTAGTGCCAGTGTAGGATAATTTTCATTAACCTTGGAAGAAGTGGTGTTTTTGTTCTCACCGGAATTGAGCAGGTGGCTGACAGTATTGACATGTGACCCTTTGGTTTTCGTAGGTAGCCATAGACTTACATGATTACCTTCCATTCTACCGATTCTGCTTCATTTTTGTGGCTCATCTTGAATGTATATTGAACAAGTATAGCTCATTTTTATCGATTAATCCACTAAAATCGAAATCCCAAGTAAAAGTGACCTGATTAACGAGTATCGTTGAACATTGATTTGTTTTTTCTTCAAAAACGTTGAGCTATTGTTACAAACAGTTATACTGGAAACAGCAAAATCAACACAATAAATAAATTAAATATAAATTTATTTTTCTCTTTGTTCATTTTAACAACTCATGACAAAAACTACCATTATATCAAATGGGTATTGACTTAGTCAGAACGCAAAAATACTAGAAACTATTTAACCTTGTATGTTAAAAAGCAACGAATATCATTAAACTGGATTGGGTGTGTGATTGTTTTGTACTGATTTTTCTATATCAAGTACTTCATCAGCTCGCTAATCCTAAATCGTCTTTGAAACTGGAAATATCCTCGACGTTCTCGGCTGAATCATCCGGCTTGACCATCCTTCTTGGTCCTACTGGCAAATGTTCAATAGCAGCAGTATGTGATTTTTTGATGATTTGTTGATACCGATCTTTTATGTCGACTAACCATTCAGTATCGTCCCAATGGTACCAGCTGAGAACGCACACAATTAGTATGAAAAACAAATTTGTTGTGATTCCTGCAAAAAATGTCAAATGTTTTTTATTGAAATATATAGATAGGAAAAAATGGTTCTGATTGTTACCGATGATAGCCGATAAGATGGGCCAATTGAACATCAGGTACCGCAGTCCCGAGAAGTTGGCTGTGATGTGGAGCTGTGCTGAGTAGAACTGAACGCTGCTTGAAAGGATTGCAATGTCCACATTGGTGGCCGGATGGATTTGGTTGTCTTCGTAGTGCGTAAATAGTTCTACAGTTACCATCTGTTTCTCCTCCCGGTAACCCAAAATCATAAGCGGAGCAAACACCACCGTTGAGATTATTTTTAGCAAGTCGGACTTGTAGTGAAGCATGGAAAGTCTACAGGACTTTGTCGTGTGCTCTCCGGTATGATCATACATCGTTGCGCAAACCGTGAACATGCCTTGAAAAGAAATTTAATATGAATAGCAATAGTAAACACTTTGAAATATTCTAATTTTTCTCATCCCAAAAACATTTCAGGCTTGGTCATGAAATCGTGATTCTAAGTTATGCGCTTTCTCGGCTGCTCGGCCATCCATGGAAGTTGACCATCAATGTCAACTTCCCTCTCTGAGCAGCCTAGATAGCCGTGTAGTGTCGGTAGCGGTTTCCCAACTGGCTAAGAATAACGCTACGGTCCACCTGTACCGGTGGTATAAGTCCACCAAACAGGTAAGCCGTGTGGCATCCGGCGGAATTATTTTTTACCAAGAATTGATCCACTGGTTTCCTGTTCCATGTCGTAAAAGGCCACAAAAATAGGAACTCCTAAGTCAAGGTGTATTTCCGTGCCGATGGTTGAATGGCTGCAGGAGGTTAAGGCCATCGTCCAAGTACCATGCGCGCGGGTGGTTTTAGGAAATTTTCGATGGAAATTTTGAAAAATTTGACAAAACCAAAAACATACAGACCTTTGAAATACTTTTATCTATCTACAGAGTGAAAATGGCTGGAAAATTCGGAGGATTTTCCGAGTCTTATCAAAAATAGCACTGAAAAAATGAGCTTTTTTTTGTAATTTTTTACAATTATTTGAAAAAATAATTCGATGTAATGAAATTTTTTTTTCAAGAAAACTTTATGCTGGCAACAAGGATCACATTCGGAAACATTTTTGGAAAACCTTTTCACGCTTTTCATGGAAAATCAACGAATTTCATATAACCGATTTCGTGGAAATTTTTGAAATTCGTGGATTTTCTTTGAAAAGCGTGAAAAGGTTTTCCAAAAATGTGTCCGAATGTAATCTTTGTATCCATCATAAGGTTTATTTGAAAAAAAAAAATTTGTCATCGCATTATTTTTCCAGATAATTGTGAAAGATCACAAAAACACTCATTTTTCAGAGCTATTTTTGATAAGACTCGGAAAATCCTCCGAATTTTCCAGCCATTTTCACCCTGTAGATAGATAAAAGTATTTCAAAGGTCTGTATGTTCCTGGTTTTGTCAAATTTTTCAAAATTTCCATCGAAAATTTCATAAAACCACCCGCGCGCATGGTACTTGGACGATGGCCTTAAACAATGCAGTCGTGAACGGAATATCTTGGGTTTTTCCCTTACTGGATACACGCAATGCTTAGCAATCGACTTCTTTGTTCATCGCTTCGGCAAGCAGAGATTAGAAAACTGAGTGTCTGTAGCTGTCCTCAAGGTGGTGTACTATCCCCACATTTATGGAACCTAGTCGCTGATGGTTTGTTAAGGAAACTTAATAACCTTGGATTTCCGACTTATGGTTTTGCCGACGATTATCATATATTGATGACCGGTATAAGCATTAACACTCTCTTCGATTTAATGCAACAAGCCCTGCGATATGTTGAACAATGGTGTTGTCAGGTTGAATCATCTGTAAATCCGGGCAAAACATCAATGGTGCTTTTCACTCATCGTAGGATAATCACAGGAGCTCGTCCGTTAAAGTTCTTCAACTCAGAGGTTACTGTGGTCGATCAAGTTAAATACGTCGGGGTTATTCTTGACTCAAAACTGAATTGGTCTGCTCACGTTGACTTCAGGATTAAAATAGCTTGCATGGCTTTCGGCCAATGCAGACGAGCTTTTGGAAAATCATGGGGACTCAAACCCAGATACATTCATTGGATCTACACAACTATCGATAGACCAACTTAAGCATACGGATGTCTTGTATGGTGGCAGAAAGAAGAAGTCGCGACAGTTCAGTCAAAGCTAAATCATCTCCAAAGGATGGTCCTAATGGCGATGACAGGAGCATTCACGACAACTCCTACTGCTGCTCTAGAGGAGCTACTGTGCATTAAACCACTACACGTGTTCCTAAAACAAGAAGCTTTATCTTGTGCATACCGTCTTAAGGTTACAGGGCTTTGGAACAGTAACCCATTAGATTATGCTACCAGCCACATTCGCTTGTGGTCTCAAATAGTTACGTGGGATGAGTATTTACTCGCTCCTAGTGACCTTACTCTAACATGCAGTTTTCCTTTCAAAACATTCAATGTGAGCTATCCTCTTCGTGAGGAATGGTTGACTGGTTATTTGGAACGACAACTTGATGAACACATAGTTTGTTATACGGACGGTTCTCTGTTGAATGGTCGTGCTGGTGCTGGTGTCTACTGTCGTGAAATGAGGCTGGAGCAGTCTCATTCACTTGGTAGATACTGTACTGTGTTTCAAGCAGAAATCTACGCAATTCTGTGTGGAGTACAATCGGCACTTCAGCAGAGGATCTGTGGTAAACGTATTTATTTTTGTTCCGACAGTCAGGCAGCCTTAAAAGCACTCAGTTCGAATGACTCACGGTCGAATCTAGTGATCGCATGTCGAACTCAAATTGAAGACCTCAGCATTTCAAATGCTGTTTACTTCTTATGGGTACCCGGCCATTCTGGTATTACTGGAAATGAATGGGCTGATGAGTTGGCTAGAGCTGGTGCAACGAATGATTTCGTTGGTCCTGAACCAGCTTTACCACTTTCAACTAGTTGGATAAAGCACAAGATACGTTCTTGGGCTGCATCCAAACATGCCAGCTACTGGCGCAGCTTGCAAACTTGCGCTCAGACAAAAGCATTTCTACCAGATTTAAATCTGAAAATGTCAAAGTGTTTACTGCATTTCTCCAAGCATCATTGCAGTATTCTGGTCAGAGCTCTGACTGGACATTGCAAACTCAATTATCACATGGCTACTATTCAACGTGCTGAGTATTATTCGTGTGATTTGTGTGAATGCGATTATGGTACTTCATATCATCTGATATGTAACTGTCCCGCATTGACGCAGCTACGTATCCAGGATTTTGGTTCTCCATACATGGTTGAGTCTGTGTATGCGGAGCTAAAATTGAAGGATATTCTCTCGTTTCTCACCCAATGTGGCAAGGAGCTATAGTCAGAAGGGTTCATCGTTCTTGCTGGAGTGAATGAATCCATTCTGTATTCACCTTAAATAGGGTTTAGCAGATTGTTTGGCATCCTTTAGGGGGTACCGAATTTACTTCTGCTCGTACATACTGCGAACCGTTCTACATTCTTCCGGGAGTGCAGAATGGTGTCGCTTTTGTAAGATCTCTAAATCCTCTCGGGGGTTGGAGGTTTTATTAACAGCAGACTGTTCGAGACCTCGTAGAGGTTCAGAATTTACTTCTGCTTCCACTAAATGTGATCCTCAGCAGATTGTTCAGCATCCCTTAGGGGTGCAGAATTTACTTCTGCTTTTATGTGTTTTTGTGTATTAAATTTTCCATCCTCCTAGTCCAACCCTTACCATTTCCTTTCAATCCTTCCCTCTTATATATCGGGAAAATGATGCTAAAAACAAATTGATGGCAAGGCACAAATCTCCAAATATCAAGGGGAACGTGCCATTTGAGCCAATTTGTTCTGATTCCTGATTCCTGAAACACTTTGAAATATTCTAATTTTTCTCATCCCAAAAACATTTCAGGCTTGGTCATGAAATCGTGATTCTAAGTTATGCGCTTTAGAGAACAGATAGCGAAGAATTTCATGAAAATGGCTGTAGAAAAGGTTGGGAGTCTAATGTGTTCAAATTGTTATCGTATCCTGGTTTGCATATAAACGGATGCGTACTAGATGGGATGAAAATATATTTTCTATTTTAAATCTACAAACACTCCTCCGTGGCGTCAATGATTTTCTCGTGCAAGCAGAATTTTTATTCATGAATCATCTTTTCTGGGGGACTGGTATTGCGTGATGGGTATGTCGATGCCTTTCACGCAGCCCGCCTGGGTTCGATTCCCAACCCCGCACATAGGGTCAGAAAGTTTTTCTGGCCCGAAGAGGTGAATGACCTTAAGGTTAAAACCTCTATAATCGAAACAAAAAAATCATCTTCTAAGGTTTGGGAACAGATAATAGTCCTAAGGAGAAGGAGTCTAATCAATCAAAAATACCTTTCTCCTGAAATTGTAATAGACCACTGGATCATTTTATTGAATTGTAGTCACCTGTTTTATCGTTTTGTTCCGATTCTGGCATCTCTAGGTACAATATGACTCGGTATGGTTGGCCAACCATCAGCAACTGTTGCTTTTTCGTCAGTACTACGTTATCCGAAGGGTACTTCTGACATCCATCTGCACTGCATTTGCTAGAATGATTATTGAAAGTTTATATCACTAAAATGATTCTATAACATTTCCCAGAAAACCATTCTCCAGAACATAAAAAATCGAAGCTTTTTCCCCAGAAAGTACTAATCTCCAGAAATACAAACTCTAGAAAGTAAGAAAATCCAGAAAAAATCCCAGAATGTACCAAAGTCCAGAAAACCATACACTCGAAGGCATTAGTCGCTAAAATAGTATTATTGGTATAATATCGTTTGGCATGATGGTTATTTGGCATAATGATCATTTGGCTGTTATAACATGCTGCTTAAAAGAATTTGTTCTAATTTACTGCGATTTTGAAAGGTCTAATGAGGTTACGCCTGTTTGAATTAAATAAATATAGCTAAATGATTTCATACCCGTGATATAATTTGATTATTTTTTATCAAACTCGTTATTTTCAGAACTGTCTTTTTCAGACTAACAAAGCTTGAAATAAGCATAGTTGCCTTGGAAATTACAGTTAATGAGTATTCACGAAATTTTCGCAAAAAATATTTTCGTTGGACTGGTTCATTCTAGTCAGGCGCGTACCCAGAAGAAAATTTCGGGGTGTGTTTTCATAATATTGGGGAGACCGGCGCTAAATCGGACACTTTTTAGAAATTAAAAAAAAAACATATATTAAAACTGGGTTTTTATCGAAATCATTTCGACCGCGTCATCTCCAAGTGCGTTTACAAAGTCAATCTATGAATTGAAATATTAGCAGGTTATTTTTTTTTTATTTAAAAGATATTTTATTCAGGCCTTTCTGCGTACAAGCTTTACGTGGCCGATTTAGCTGAGTTTTTAGATAATTTTTTTTGTATTGGATCTCGTT
This sequence comes from Malaya genurostris, assembly GCF_030247185.1. Taxonomy (NCBI): domain Eukaryota; kingdom Metazoa; phylum Arthropoda; class Insecta; order Diptera; family Culicidae; genus Malaya; species Malaya genurostris. The sequence goes on along the minus strand of NC_080571.1, from coordinate 121,338,744 downwards.
GTCACCCTTTTTGTAGGGGGAGAGGAACTTCCTTTTTCCTCCTGCGAGGATTGAGGGGCAGTTTGTTCGTGGTTCGTCTTGTCATCCATTGCCGTGGTATTGTTGTTGATTTCGTTGCTAGTTGCTGTAGATGCGCCTTGTTGTACATTGTTTGCAGTTGCTGGTTGGTTGGATGGTAAGCTGTTAACTGCAGCTGGTGTACTTTGTTCTATAGGGGTTACGTTGGTTGGTTTCGTTGAAGGGGATACTTCCCTGTTGTTGGTGACTGTTACAGGTGTACTGGGGTTGCTTGGGGTTGATGTTAAGGAAGCACCGTTGTCCTTTGGTATAGTTGTCTCCTTGTCCGGTTTATCACATGGCTTACCGTAGTGAACAGCTTTTTGGCAATATTGACATGTGGCCATCTGATTGTCATAGGTAACAAGTGATTTGCACGGTATTCTTGTATTCTGACCGAATGTTACATAAGAAGGTATAGGCCTCCTCAAGCGCATGCGTAACAAACGTACGCCATTTAGAATACCGGGGAAAAAATTCTTCCGCTTTTCTTTTTCGATAGAGAGAATCTCTCCGTATTGGGACATAGTATGGCGAATATAAGGATCGATGACGCTTGAGGGAAGATCATGCACACGCATTTCTATAGCACTATCTTCCATATACACTGGAATGTTGTACTTGATATTTTCATGCTCCACATAGTGCTCATTATTATTGTCTTTATCGAATTGAATTGCATCCAACTCTTTATAGAACTGGATATAACCAACATTATTGGTCTTATTGCATTGAAGTAAATGCACACGTTTAATATCAAGATGCATTTGCTCCTTAAGCAAACCTTCAAGTTCTCGTATCGAAGGTCGAATTTTGCACTGTCTGAAGTCAACAATAATTGTATTCTTTCGTACCGGCGGTAGCTTTTGTTCGTTTGGTTCACTCATTTTCGAGGTCTATTGTTCACTACATAATACTGTACTTGGTTTCTTCTGTCCCCAACGTAAGTGGTTTTGTTTTATCGACTGACTTGGATGAGATGTAAACCCGAACTGATATTAGCAGGTTGATAAGATATTTATGTTGTCCAGTTTAACAACGTGTCCGGTCTAACCCCTGTATCCACTAATAATTTCTTAAGTTTCGGAGGAGGGGTTTAATCTCTCCCCCATGTATACGCGCCTGATTTTAGTAGATGCTTTTCTGGTGAAAGATCTGTTCCTATGTTGTTTCTGTATTATTTTCCATTGTGGGGAAACAGTTTCTAGGTATTCGCTTCTTCTGGGAGATGGTATTCTGGGGAATGGTACATTCTGTTGTATGTCTTTCTACTAATTGATACCTTCGTGACTATGGTTTTCTGGAGAATGGTACATTCTGGGGAAAATACTTCGTTGCTTTCTTTTCTGGGAAATGATTTTCGAGAGATTGTCGTACAACCCACTAAAATATATTAAATGAAAAACTTTAAATGCTCTGTTTAAATAAAAACGAATAGAAAAAAAACACAGTAAAGTGATCTCGTAGTGAACATCACTAAATCAAAGCATGTTCTTTGTGTATTTATATTTCCCCAACAATATATTTACGTTTCATTATTAGCTTAATCACACGTAACAGATATCCAGACTCCCAGACGAACTATATGTAGAATTTTGAATGAGCAGCCTGATGAACACTCGCAGATGTCGCCGCGATCGCCTCTATTTTGGGTTCTGCATTCCCATCATGCCAAATTTATGTTCTGTTGTAGGTCAATCAAGTTTATTTTTATATGTTCAGAATTAATTCACTCGTGATTGAACTGTGAGTTTCCCACGAATTGTCCCATTAGTGTTCCAATTCAATCGTTGTTGATAAAATACGTTAATGGATCAGAAAATATTGGTATCGTTCCGGACCGTACCGGTGGCAGTAACGAGCCCGCTATTTTCAATGAATTGTAAATTTAAAATTTATAAGGGTTGGAATTTTTTGCTCGCGTCTGTATATCAGTTTTCTGTGGTACGATCATATGGAAACAACATCGATTTTTTTTTCTTTTACTTTCTTTGATGAATTGTGAAACAAAAATTATAATTAGTTGAAATTGTAATGAATTCCTTCTCCACTACGAAAGCGAAAAGATTTTATACAACGCCTGTTGTGCTGCATAGTAGACGACATGAAAGGTACGCGCGTGGCCGTTCGGTATAACGGCTTGATATTGTATTTTTTTCAACAAAGCATAATTGTTTTCTACAAATGAAAACTAAAATCACAGATAATTATTCCAACTACAAAACTATTTTAACACTTATTGCACGATTTCCCTAAGTGTTAAGGACAACTAAATTTCCATGTCGCATAAATCACATTAGAATTCGATCGGAATAAAATAATAATAAATTTGCCATTTTAACCAACAGCAAAACAAAAATCTAGCGTTAAGTGAATGTTGCGCCCAAAATTTTGGCTCTTGTGAAAGCGGCACCCAAATCGTTGTGGCACCTCGTGTCAATCGTGGTGACATCTGTAAGTGTTCGCCACGCTGATTGAGCAAATTTTACACACAGTTCATATGTGAGCCTGTATATCTGTTATCTGTGCTAAAATGGTTTCTTATTGTACCTAAAGTGTGTACCTTATTCTATCTAAACCTAAATCTTCAACAGGTATGTAACTTCGATTTAAAACAAAGTAACGAAAAACTTCCCGTACAACTAGTTCAACGTGCCTCACATTTAAAATGGTTTAACAATGGACCTCTGCCTGTCAAGTTCGTTGATCGAATTGACTATGGAGCTGCTAAGAGCAAATTCAGCAGCTAAAAGTTCTATATGGAAGAGCAGAAACTGGAACAAACGTATCCCCAGCGAGCCATTCTAGTTTTATTTATTCGACCAGCTCTTCTGTCAAATTTAAAACTGGTCTACGATGCCGTATATTGTATATTTGAAACACGAGTAAAACACTGCTGGGACTGCCAGTTTTTCTTGTTATAAAATTCAGATGAATCATCGGCCCAACGAATTGGATCAACGAAAGACACCCGTTTAACGTTTTTTTTCTTACAGGGTTCCAAGCGTACAACTTATCTAGATAATTTACCTGTAGCTGAGATACACATCTTTTACGTGCGACACCGTAGGCATGTAAGTGTAGTAGAAGTAAGCATACATAAATATCGATGCCCACACGACTGACAGTCCAAGCAGCACAACCACGATCAGTTTCAAGATAATGTTTTTCGACGATTGCACTCCCGCACTAGTTTTACGTTTGTACTCCTCAGCAAATACTATTCCTGTAACTGCTAATGGTTTGAGTAAATAATTGCGAATTATTTTCAGAGGGTCTAATATGGTCAGTATGATGCTGCCGAGTGTCATTTTTATACGCTTCGCACAACACTGTTCCCAAGTAAAAATGTATCACTGCGGTTTGTTTTGTTGCAGACGATGCCCAGTGGTTTTGCTCAACTTGGGACGAACAAACGTCACATCTGCAGCTGGCACTGTCAACCAGAATAACACAAACAGTAAATGACTGTTGCAGCAAAGGAAAGCTTATCAGTCGAAACAACGATTAAGAGCAGCAGATTCTAACAAGCAACAACAGATATGTTTGAGAGTCGACGAGGTACTGAGGACCGTCAGCTTTTGATAACAGCCAACTAGCTATTATTTCAGTTGATATCAGTATGACGGTTCGATGAGTACAGGCTTTATTCATTCCAATGCATTTCTGCCTGTGTATGGGCTTATGAATATTGTAACCGTTTTGACTGTATCCTTAAAACAACAATACATGTTATGCATTCATTCATACCTAATGTTGCACTCAGTTTAGCACGCTGCTGTGGAAAATATATTTTTTATGAATTCAGTTGTTTTTAAATATTGTAAAATCTTTATTAAGACTAGCGTCAAAAATTTTATAATATTATACTGCTCTGTAGATAAAAGATTTGTTTCAAAGCATTTTTTTTCAATCGAATATGCATTTTTGTGTGTACATATTGTGCGTAATCACCTCATTGGGACCAAAGTTTAGAATGGTTTCGCGCCATTCATACTTAATTGGAGTTCTCTTCTCACAATATCTCATCTATTGAATTGTATACGGTTAAGGGATACTAGAATTTCAAAATAATTGAAATTTGTTCGATAATGGATTTTTTCATGATTATATTTGTTGTCATTCCATTCTGAGCACGTGCGAGAATTTCACATAAACCTAGACAGAAAGTCTGAGCCGTCGATGTGATTGGTAGTTGAATGTTGATATTTAGAAAGTGAGATAAGAGATTCCCAAGACGCTGGTTTGAACCTGTTATACGTGTAAATTTGAGTCACCGTCTTTATAAAATCTTAAGTGAATTTGAAAAAAATGCCTATCTTGGATGAAGAAACGCGTGAACTGAAAATTTCAAACAATAAAACAATATGTAATTCAGAGCATTGAATTCATTCATATCAAAAGTCAGAAGATAATGGCGTTGTCAACAAAGGTTAACAACGAACTTTAGCATTTCTATATGAAATATAAAATTTATATAAAAAATATATAAAAACCCCATTGGGTTTAGAAAGCAATATAAATAGTTATATTAGGGAAAAATTGAAAAAGATTGTAATCAGAAACAAAAAGTGCTTCAAAATAAAAATTACTGTATACTGTAGTATGTTTTATGTATTTAATGAAGAAAGTGAAAATTTGATGTTTTAAATTGAAAACAAAACCGAAAAAATAACGGGAAGAAAATGCATCGATTATTAGAAAAAATGATGTGATCATAAGCGTGCTGGTACAAGCGTGTCGCAGTACGCAAACTAATATAGATATCAAATATAAAAAAAAACCATTGGGCGAACAAAAAACTTTTGTTTACTTTGAAAAATGATAATATTTGAAACAATTTAGCCGCTCCACAAATGCATGAAGAAGAAGCTTTAAATAGATCCTAACAAAATTTTGATAATGAATAAAGGAAATTACACAATTTTCAAAATGGGTTGTGTCCAAAATGGTTACTAATCCAATCAGTCCGTGCAATTCTTGAAAATAACGAACAATATTATTAACATTATGAATCTTTGCAACATGCTATTGAACAATCCAATCAGCGTGGTCACCACGAAATAGCGTTATGGTGATTGTTTTGACATATCCCATGTATTTAGAAAAATTTTTGACAAATTTTGCAATTTACTTGAGTTTGAAAGAATGCAGATGGCAAAACCTTGCAAATATGGGTAAGAAAAACGATTGTTCACGTGTTGTCATCAAACATAGGATTTCAAATTGTCCTATATTCTTGACAATCGCGGATGAAATTTGAAATTTTCAGTTCACATACAGATTTGATTTAGATGATAAAACATGAGTAAATAGACTAGTCATTAAACTTTTGGTCATAATTTATCAATTAATCTCAAAATGCAACCCGAAAACAAAGAATATCCCAGATATAAAAACAGTACCCAACCTCACTTCTTCGAATTTGGTATTTCATGTTACGATTATTCCATAAATATTAATCAAACATAACACGGAAAGTTACTGAATCATTAATGATCGATTTTTTTACCAAATTTTCACACGTTTTTGTATGTTAGTATTCGATTCATAGGAAAAAAAATAAAAACCCTGCATTTTGTTCGAATCTTCAAGCAAAATCTGAACATTATCACCATCGCTTAGTTCAGAGCTCGCCACTCGGGCAGCGCAGCGATCGCAAAAGAGTTGGTTGGATTCTTCAATTGTTAATACTAAAACTGTTATACAAATACACTGGCTGTAAAATTGAATGCATCGTGAAAAATTAAGGAACAATAAAAATATTGCGATTTAGACCTTCAGTTTGGTAGATCGGTAATTTGGCCGGTCTTCCACGTTTTTTTCTTAGCCGGAACATCTGCTGTATGAGCAGCTAGATGTTTGGCCAAAACTTCGGCTTTCTTTGTCTCGACAGCAGCCTACATATCACTGACATTTTTTCACGATTTGTCGAAAAAATGGGCTGCCGGTAACCGAAATCGGTAGACATTTTGAAAATGACAAAACAAATCTTTGGTTTCGACAATTTTGATAGCATCCGGTATTAAATCATAAAATAGATCGATTTCACTTCATAAATATTCAATCCGATTGATGCTCTTCAATTTATAAAGCTATAAAAAAAGTCAGAAAAAACCTTTTCAAGGAATTAAAATTTGTTTTAAACGCATCAAAAAGTACAAGCGTCTGTATGCTTCGGTATTTGGCACAAAAAGAATGTGCTGCTATTACACTCATACCCATGACATTTGTCGTAATGACGCTATCTGCTTTCTGTCAAAAGTTACGGTGGGGTGCCGGCAACCGAACATCTTCCCCTATCATTGTATTATTGGCCTCTATGGTGAATGTAATGGATTTAGTTGTTGCCCTATTTCTATATTTTAATTGAAATAAAAATTGATGAGGTAACGGGTAAGTTGATGTGTTTCACACAGCCCACCTGGGTTCGATTCTCAACCCCCGCACATAGGGTTAAAAAGTTTTTCTGGGTCGAGAAGCGAATGTCCGTATGGTAAAAATGGTTATAATAAAAACACAAAACATGGTGAAGTAAATGCGATCATTCATTTGTATAAATACATTCAAATATATGCACACCCTTGTCAGTTGACAGCTAAACGAACTGACTTCGGCCATACCAGTCCCCGACTTCCCGGTTCAGGAAGTACCAATAATCGTGGTCACAAACTCTGAAACTCACTTTTCCCAGCGATGACTGGACCTATTTTTACAAAAACGATCTTAGGATCCCATATGGAATTCCTAAATTTCATCCGGATCCGACATCTGGTTCCGAAATTAAACATGTTTTATCATTATTTGAAGCGGCGAAACTAGATTCAAAACTCTTCCAATCGGTGGTCATTGTCTATAGATGGTAAAATAAACCTATTCCGGCTGTACTGGCGCTCAGTTTCTGGTTCTAGAAGCTTCAGAAATAGTGGTCATATACAGGGGCGGTGAAAGCCCACCTGGAAAATGACTGAGTGATGAATTCCACACCTGGGAATGCGATTTTAAATCACTTTTCTTCAACAACTAACTTAATCACCCTTACTCAGGTGAGAGCCCCTTACTCCACACCTGAGTTAAATCAGTTCCACCGCCCGGGTCATATACTCTAAAATGGAACTAAGTCACTTTTCTCAGAGATAGCTTAATCGATGTTTACAAACTTAGATTCTAATATAAAGGTCTTATGGTCCCATACGGAATTCCTAAATTTCATTCGGATGCGTGTAAAATATTTATATTCCTCTATTATCTTTTCTGCTAAGCCAGTGCGCAGTCAGCGACAGACCCATGAGGGCTGTTCTATTGACTGACTTATTACCAGATTGTTAAGAAAAATCGACCCGAAATTAATTTAGTGGCTTATCAATTTTTAGTTAGTTTCACGTAAAATCGCCAAAACTAAGAATTCATATTCAAGTGCTCATGTAAAATTGCGAATAAGGTAAAGTGGGGAAAGATACCGCATTTTTCTTTAAATTAAGATAAAATGAACAGGAGATATGTGTGAATATTTTCATCTTTCATTACATCACTTATTAATTCAATATATTTATTCGGATGAAAATCAATGATTATCATAATAAATTATTAGAAACAAGATAATATTTTATTTCTATCATAGATGCCACTTGTGAATCCATTCGAGGTGGCTAATGTAAAAAGGAAGTATTCGGTCTTGATTGAAAAAAAAACTGAATGATAACCTTCATTTTATGTTGGATAGGCATTCAGAATGCTGTAATTTTGTTTGAATATTAGACGTTTATTACGTCACGCGTTTCATAATGAAAAGGCGGCATCTCTTCCATAGTTTTCGTGCGGCGTCTCTACCGACTTGTAAGTCTAGGTATAGACGCCGCATAATTCAAAATGACGATGAACAAAAAAAAATTTAAATTTTGATTGAGAAAATGTTTTCGACAATGTTCTATTTGACACGAAAATAAGTAATGTCATTATTTTGAGATGGGTTTCGAATACCAATATCATCGTTTACGCGACGCGAAAGAAATATTTCGCTCACTGCAAAGGAACTAAAAATATACTATCGATTATAAATATTCACAGATGAAATATAATTCCCTACTTTTACTTACCTTTTCGCTGTCATCTAACGAAGTGAATTCACACTAACACTCACAAAACTAGAGCACTTCTATAACGGTTCACTCGCACATATTAAAGCGTAGTATCCAATGAGTCAGTCCCGTACCCAGGATTTCGTTTCGGGAGGGGCCCAAAGATAAAAAATAATGTTACTGAAGATTGCTCACGTACCTAATTTTCGGTGTGCCTTTAACGTATGTTTTTAACAGACAACTTTTTCACTGGAACTGTTACTGTATTACATTTCTTTACGTTTACTGTATTGTTATTTCTGTAATACATGTCTGAGATCTTTTAAATAATTATATATCTGTTTTTGATTTCGGACGGGCCTCGGGCCTTTCAATTCTGCAATGGCCTTAAATGCGACAAAAAACAAGAGCTTCCATTTTCCAATTGCGTTGTCTTTTTCTATTTCGTTCTAAAACTGATACATTTTGAAAAAAATCCCTTTGATTTCACAACTATCAAACAATGTATTAGTAACATCACAGACGAAAAATATTAAATATATTTGATTCGAAATAAAATTTCATTGAACTCGAAGCACAATAAACTTGAGTTTATTATCTTTTTTTTCTGTGTGTACCCGACTTATTCCGATTACAACACAATGCAATCGACGACATCAATGATGCTTATTTTCAAAAAAAAACTGTTCAAAGTACGATAACTAAAACGAACTAGATTCTAAAATGCATCAATTTCCTAGCAAAGCCGGGTCCATTCCACAAACCATTCAATAGCAGATGCCAGTAGAGTGGGGGCATAAGGTCTTTTTTCATCAGATACATCGAGTACCGTTCCTTGCTTTGGTCAATTGGGAACGTTTCCAGAGGCGTCAGACTGTAGTCGAATTCAGCCATGATGCAGGTATTGTAACCGGTGACCAGTGGACAAGATGCGTATCCATCAAAGACTCGAGTCGGATTTTGTCCTTCTATTACTGCCATCATATTTTTGTACACTACTTGCGATTGAGCAGCTAAAATAAGATACAAATCATAATAACCATTATTATTATAATAAGTGATTTATGTACCAACGGAGGCAGCGGTTTTGGAGTTCGGAGATCCCGAGCAGTCACCAATAGCGAATACATTTTTGAAAGTGGTATGCTGAAGAGTGTCCTTATCGACATCTACAAACCCTGTGTCCGTCACGAGACTCTTACAACTAGCTAGCGCATCTGGAGCACCCATTGGAGGAGTTACATGCAGGAATTCATACTAAGAAAGAAAAATTTAAATTCATGTAAAAACTCATAGTATTCTATTTTCCATCTTACATCAGTAGTGATTTTGTCTTCTGGTTTATCCAAATTCTGAAACACAGCTTTATTTTGACCAGGCAGAACTTCAACCAAATTAGTTCGTAGGTTGACTTTGATATTACGTTTTTCCACTATTTTCCATAGAGCATCTGCGTAGTGTTTGACTCCAAATAGGACTGGAAGAGACGTATTGTAGATAACGGTTGCATTTTGTCTTTTCTTTGACTAGATGAAAATAGATACGATGAAAAATCGATGATCTCGTTGTTCGCTTACTATTGTTACTTACTTTCCGAAGGTAGTGTTCTGCAATGTACATGATTTTCTGAGGAGCACCGGGACATTTTACTGGAGTATTCGGGAAGGTAAAAATTGCATTCCCTGCTTTGAAAGCTTTTAGCGCTTCAAACGTACGATTCACATACTTCGGTGAGTAATTTGAGCAAACCTTGCTCTTCGGAATCGAGAGAGCCTCCTCCAGCCCGGGGATTTTATCATAGTTCAGTTGAACACCTACGGCCACCAGCAGTAATTCATATTCAATTTTGTCTCCCTTCGATGTGAAAACAGTATTATTTTCTGGTTCAAATTTTGTTGCCGAATCTTGAAGCCATTTGGCGAGGGTAGGCAACACTTTGCCCATAGGCCGAAAGCTGTCAGTCAAGGTTTTTATTCCACCTCCAATTAGAGTGAACATTGGTTGGTAGTAGTGATTCTGAAACAGAAGAAGAGCAATTTATTATCCATGGTAGCGATTTTGAAAGTTATATTCGATACCCATGTATATGAGAAGATCATATTTGCGATAGATCTATAATCATAATTTAGCTTAGAATGAAGAAATCGCCATCGATTTCTCCGCTGCCTTCGATAAGATTAAACATCGAACAATGGTTTCTAAACTAGAAGGACTTGGATCTTCCATTAATTAGATTCATTTGAAAATTGGAGACTGCATGATATCAAAATGAGCTATCAGATCTGGTGTCCCTCAGGGTGGCCATCCCTGATCGTTTCTCTTTTTAATTTACTTAACCGACTTGATTCTGAATGAATCTATCGTTTGCGGATGATTTCAAGCTGTTCAACATCATGTTAACACATGACACTTCCGTGCATTGGTATTGTAATAAGAACAAGTACTAGTTGTCTCAACAAATGAAATAGGGTAGCTTTGTCGACCTAGTGAACTGGAACAATAATTGCATGTTAGTGTTACTGACCGGATTATTACAGGATGAGAATGGCATCACAACAGTTTTTTTTTTCATAAATACGTTTATTTCTTAAGGC